>NC_088917.1:39301515-39604545 GCF_963576675.1 Euphorbia lathyris | reverse complement strand
GCCAGCTGATGGTTGGTCTTGGCTTGCTCAGTATGAAGCTGGTCAAAGAGCATCTTAACTTCAGCAAAAGTGGCATATTGAGTGTTCGAAGTTGACAAGGTTTGGAATTGCTCTTGAAGAGTGTTGAGATGTTGAGCCATTGTCAGTTGGATCTCAGCCAGCTTCGTTATTGAGTCCTGCTTGGGCTGTTGTGTTTGAATGGAGATCATAACACTTAGCAGATCCTTCAGGCCTTTAACTTCATTTAAAAGCTGAGTGACTTGGGACAGCTGAGTTGACTCATTGTTGATAGACCCAGCAGTAGGTTCAGCATTTTGATGAAGATCCTTGATTAATGACTGCACCAAGTTGATGAGTTGACTACCAAACTCGGTGGCATGCAGATAGCTGAGTGATCCTTCATCAGGTTGCCGAGTTTCCTCAGTGTGACCAGTTGATGGAGGATTTTTCTCAGAGACGACGTGGTCAGTGACTGGAAGGGGGTTGTCAATCTGCACTTGGTTCTCTTATAGAGATGATTGATCGACAGGAATGATTGTTGTTGTTGCAGAAGTAGGCTGAATGGGTTCAGTGCTGATAGGGGCATGAATTTCCTTAGTCAGCACAGTGCTTGGAGCATCAGCATTAGCGAGAACTTGCTCGGTTTGGCTTGTAGGGTTAGTAGAAGCATTCAAGTCGGCTTGTTCCTGTAGTGAAGAAACGGAGGCTTGCTTTTCAAGAGAAACTGGTCGAGAAGAAGAAGTTTGTTTATTGAAAAACTTTAGCTTAAGTGTAGAAGGGTCTTTGGTCGGCTTCTGGACAGGAAGGTCAATGACAGTTGTCTGACTTGCCTTTACTAGTCTTCTTCTTCGAGGCGGAGGAGTGTCAGCTGGGATAGACTCTACTGAGTGAGGATGAGAAGTCTCTTCTTGATCAGCATTGAGCTGGTCAGTTTGTTCTTGTTCTTGTTCTTCTTTTGCAGCCAACTCAGTATTAGTTGGGTCAGCAGCTTCCTCTTCACTGGCTATCTCCTCAGTGTCATCCTGACCACTGTCTTCTCCTTCTTCTGCTTCCTCATCATCCTGATCTTCGTTATCTAATTCTTCTTCCACCTGAGTGATGAACTGATCATCCAGTTGTACATCGTCTTCTTGATGCTCAGCTTCAGTTCCTTGACATTGTGTGAAGTGAGAATCACTAGGATTAATGAAGTCAGTGGGGATAGCATCAATAGGGGTCAGCTCTGAAGACTTCTTCTTCTTCAGAGGTTGCTCATCAACATCCATTCTTTCTTCTGTATTAGGCTCATCTTGCCTGCTTCTCTTCTGAGCTGACTTAGGTCTCTCCTGACCTTTTTGAGTAGCTGACTTCAGCTTCTTGGCCGGAGACTCGGCATCTTTTGAAGGAGTCCCAACAGCTTTCCTTTTGCGGGCAGCTGGAGCCTTTGTTCTTTTCCCTTCTTTGGGACAGTCTCCTTAGCAGGCTGATCACCACCTTTGGTTTTCTTAACCGGTTGGTCAAACTTTAAGGCACGCAGCGCAGTAGCTGTTATCTCAGAGCCTTGGGCCTCAGTTTCCTCGAATAGGTCAATCTGATGGTCTATGAGGATTCTGGTTATGAGTGAGCCCAGCCTTAAAGTTCCAGTGCTCCTTTGGAAGCCGGCAATTAAGAAAACTGGCATATTGATGGGCTTGTAGGTCAGCATATGCCATATGAAGCACTGCTCGAAGTTTGTCGCTGAGCTGGTGCAATTAATCTTAGGGTAGATGTAATTGGTCAGCAGGTAGTGTACCATCTTTTGGTGCTGGCCCATTGAGGAACTGGAGATTTCTCCAGAATGGCCAGCGGGCTTGCAAAAGGTTGCAAAGTACCCAGTTCCTTCATGATCACTAGTTCTCCTCAGTTTTGTTCCTTCATTCTTCAGTTTCAGTAAGTTGGCAAGGTAGGTAGGGTTGACAAAAATTGTTTTCTCTTTTACCACAGTTACTAGGTAGTCCTGGTTATCGTCAGCAACCCGTAGATTATAGTAGAATTCCCTTACTAAGTCAGGGTAAGTTAGTTCTCTGATAGAGAACAGCTCCGTCCATCCTTCTTCGATATCCATTCACAGAATGGTTGATCGGTTTCTACGAAAGCCTTAGAGAACCATCTAGAGAAGTCTATCTTACACTCTCTAACGTCTTCGAAGACCTTAGTATAGGTTCTAACTTTGGTCGGCTTTCCTTTAGAGGAGGTGGTTTGGCCAGCTTTGCCTTTGCTCGATGTAGTGGTCTTAGTCGTTTCAGGCGGAGTAGAATGCCTGAAAGGTTCATCGGAACTGGTCTTAGGGTGACCGGCACCGGAGATGTTTACGGAAACCTTAGTCATAGTTTCAGAGAGGGGTTTGGAAGTTTTGAGAGTTTTTAGAGAGAAAATAGTTATGCCAGGGAATTCGGTAAGTGTAAAGAGATAAAAATGGGGATTTACCCATTATTTATAGCTGTGAAAGGTGGATCTTATCGAATCCATGTGTCAGTTTTGCCTTGGGATTGTCAACCGACAATGATCCTGGCTTTTATGACACATTCGGCGTATACGTCATCCTAGGTGGCTATTCGCGTGCTTTAGCATTAAATGCAACAGATCTTGTACCCAACGTTTAGAATTCTAAACGTTCTATATTTTGAGTAGTCAGTTTTATACAAACGGATGGTTTAAGTAGTTGGTTGCTCAGTTTGAGATAACTACTCAGTGCGCATATTTGCTCAGTATGTGATATTCATTCATTTAGCATTAAACACTCAGCATACATCTATCCACTTAGCAAGCGATAGCATAAGTCATTCAGCATGGTAATTCACTCAGCATGAATATATATTAAGAGCTGGAATTTACTGAAGAGGATTAAACATACCAATGGCTTCTCTCAGTATGCTGAACTGCTCACGAGCCAGTGGCTTTATGAAGATATCCGCAAGCTGCTCATCCGTTAGGACATAGGTCAGCTTGATCTCACCTTTGAGTGCATGGTCTCTAATGAAGTGATGTTTGATGCTGAATTGGGTTCTTTGATAGATCAATTGCACTTTTGTTGTCACACCTGACCTCAATTGTCTTTGTTTGAACACTATAGTCTTCAAGCTGTTGCTTAATCCAGAGGACTTGAGCAACACAGTGTCCAGCAGCAATGTACTCAGCTTCAGTGGTAGACAAGGCTACTGACGCCTGCTTCTTGCTGAACCAGGATACAAGACAGCTTCCTAGGAAGTGGCATCCTCTAGAGGTGCTTTTTCGTTCAAGCTTGTCTCGTCCATAGTCAGCGTCAGTGTATCCAACGAGTGTAAGATCATGAGTGTTGGGATACCATAAACCTGCATTCACTGAGCTTTGCAAATATCTAAGGATTCTTTTTACAGCTATGTAATGAGATTCCTTAGGGTTAGATTGATATCTAGCACAGTAGCATACTGAGAACTGAATGTCCGGTCTACTTGCTGTTAAGTAAAGTAGAGAGCCTATCATACCTCGATACAATTTGCTGTCTACCGACTTACCATTCTCGTCAGCGCAGAGGACAGTGTCAGTGCCCATAGGAGTAGATATTGGCTTGCAATTTTCAAGATCATATTTCTTCAATATCTCCTTGGCATATTTAGCTTGACTGATGAAGATGCCATTTTTCCCTTGTTTGATTTGAAGTCCAAGGAAGAAGTTGAGTTCTCCCATCATTGACATTTCAAACTCAGTCTGCATTTGCTTGCTAAATTCCTTGCACATTGACTCATTAGTAGCACCGAAAATAATATCATCAACATATATTTGAGCCAGCAGGGTGTCTTTACCCTTTCTCTTAATGAATAAGGTTGTATCAGATTTGCCTCTGACATAATTTCTAGTCAGCAGGAAACTGGTCAGCCTCTCATACCAAGCACGTGGTGCTTGCTTGAGGCCATACAGAGCCTTTTTGAGTTTATAAACATGGTTTGGGAATTTAGGATCCTCAAACCCTAGAGGTTGATTAACATAAACTTCCTCGTTTATAACTCCATTAAGGAATGCACTCTTAACCTCCATTTGAAACAGTTTAAAGTTCATATAACTTGCATAAGCGCATAAAATTCTAATAGCCTCTAGCCTTGCCACTGGGGCAAAGGTCTCACCATAGTCAATACCTTCTTGCTGACTGTAGCCCTGAACTACAAGCCTTGCTTTGTTCCTGACTACATTTCCTTGTTCATCCAGCTTGTTTCGGAAGACCCATCTTGTTCCAATGGTCTTCTGACTCCTTGGATGTGGCACTAACTCCCATACATCGTTTCTTCTGAATTGATCAAGTTCCTCTTGCATTGCGCTCATCCAGAACTCATCGTGCTCAGCATCAGCGAAGTTCTTTGGTTCCTAAACTGAGACGAAGGCTACGTTGCTGAGGTATCTCCTGAGTTGATTTCTTGTCATCAGGATATTCTCAGCGACATCAAGAATAGCACTCTCTGACTGTCCTCTTGGTATCCTTATCTCCTTTGGTAGATTGATGTCTTGTGCTGTCTGTGTTTCAACAATCTCTGCAGGTGTAGACTGGTCAGTGAAAACAATTTGAGGTTCACTTTTACCTTTGGTCAGCCCTTGAGGGAATGACTCAGCGGCTGTATGTTGATCAGCGGGTGCTGAGTGTGGATCATCCTCGATCAGCGGCTGATATCTTCCTGCAGGGTTAGTTTCGTCGAACTCAACATGTACTGACTCTTCTAAAACTTGAGTTCATTTATTGAAAACTCTGTATGCTTTGCTGTTTGTTGAGTAGCCTAAAAAGATAGCTTCATCAGCTTTTGAGTCAAACTTAGCTAAGCTATCTTTGGTATTCAAAATAAAACATTTACAGCCAAAGGCACGAAAGTATCCAATGTTGGGCTTTCGTCCTTTCCAAAGTTCGTAGGGGGTTTTCTTTAGTATAGGTCTAACAAGAGCCCTATTAAGAATATAGCACGTTCTGTTGACAGCTTCTCCCCAAAAATACTTTAGAAGCCTATGCTCACTCATCATTGTCCTGGCTATTTCAACCAAGGTTCTGTTCTTCCTTTCTACAATCCCATTTTGTTGAGGTGTTCTAGGAGCAAAAAAATTATGGTCAATATCGTTGGTTTCACAGAATTCAACAAACTGTTGGTTTTTGAATTCTCCACCATTATCACTTCGGATGTGAGCCAATTTTAGGTCTTTATCATTTTCAAGTTTTCTAACCAAATTTGAAAATGTCTCAAAGGTCTCATCCTTGCTACTCAGCAAAATGATCCAAATGTACCGAGAAAAGTCATCTACAATGACCAAGGAAAATCTTCTTCCACCCAGACTCAGCGGCTGGACTGGACCGAAGAGATCCAAGTGTAGTAACTCTAACGGATGCTTAGTTGAGACAATATTTTTACTATGAAAAGATTGTTTGGTTTGTTTTCCAGCTTGGCAAGCATGGCATAGTTGATCTTTTTCAAATTTAAGTTCTGGCAGTCCCTCAACCAATTGCTTTCTTGCTAATTTGGCCAGAAGGTCCATGCTTACATGATCAAGTCTCCTGTGCCATAGCCAGGAATTTTCTTCCTTTGAAACTAAGCATACAGTTTTTGAAAACTTTTTCTCTAAGTTTAGCATGAAGACATTATCAATGCGAGGGGCAGTTAAAATTAACTCATTAGTTTTACCCTCGAATATTTTACATCCAGTGTCATCAAATATAACTTTTCTCCCATTGTCACATAGTTGAGCTACGCTGAGTAAGTTATATTTGAGTCCGCTGACTAGGGAGACTGACTCAATAGTAGGATTACCTCCAATGGTTCCTGACCCTACTATCTTACCCTTTTTGTTGTCTCCAAAACTTACGCTTCCTCCTCGTTTACGCTCGAATGTTATGAACTGAGTTTCATCACCAGTCATATGCCTTGAGCATGCGCTGTCAATATACCACATTTTTTTACTTCTCAGCACATCTCAGGCTTACCTGCAATGTAACTAGTTTCTCTTAGGTACCCAATTCTTTTTGGGTCCTTGCTTGTTAGATTCAACAGGTAAAGCATCATATTTTATTTTATGGCGGCATACTTGAACAGTATGGCTATTCTTTCCACAGAAGTCACAGCTGACCTTCCGTTTAGGATTTCTCACTGACTGGTCAGCACCCCAGTGCTGAGCGTGCCAGCACACCTTTGTGGTGTGTCCTTTCTTCCCACAGAAGTCACACTGGACATTCCGCTGAGGGTTCCATCTCTGCTGACCAGTACCTCAGTACTGAGTATTCAGAGGAATATTTCTTTTGTTTGGAACCTTTAGTTGGTTCTGGATAGTTGTGACATCCTTTCTCAGTTTCTTAGAATCTGATTGGACTTCAGAGACAGACTTATGTATGATCTCCATGTTATCATGCAAAGTTGAGTTGTCCTGAAGAAGGAATCTGAGGTCACTCAGCTTGACCTCTTCAACCTCGTCACAACGCCTGCTGAGTGCTCTAACTTTCTTATTACACTTTTTGACAAGTGTGTAGAGGTCACTCAAGGCATTAACCATTTCATTTCTGAGCTGGGGTAGTGATATTACCTCATTTGATTGCTCCTCATCGTCAGATGCAATGGAGGGGTCAGCATGCTCAGAGACACATGGCTCAGCAAGTTCGTCAGCCATAAAACAGATCTTTGCTAACTCAGTGGCATCAGCTTCTGATGATGAAGACTCATCACTGTCGCTCCATGTTGCCACCGTTGCCTTTTTGCCGTTCTTCCTTTCTTTCCTCAGCGTGGGGCAACTTGACTTGATATGGCCAATTTGATGACATTCAAAGCATGTAATGGGCTTTGAGTTGTCCTTCTTATATTTGCTGTCGCTGGACTCAGCTTTATACTTATCAAACTTTCTGTAAGGCTTCTTAGAATATTTGTCATTCTTTCTGAACAACCTTTTCATCTTCCTGGTGAACATAGCCATCTCCTCATCATCTGTTGAGCTCCCATCAGTGGAGTCAGCTTTCATGACAAGAGATTTTTGCTTCTTGTCTTCAGACTTTTCCTTCACCTTGAAATTCTTCATTGAGATCTCATGGGTCAGCAGTGAGCCGATGAGTTCATCATATTTGTAGGTGGTTAAGTCTTGAGCTTCCTCAACAGCAGTCTTCTTTGCTTGCCAGTTTTTAGGAAGACTCCTAATAATCTTCTTGACTTGTTCTTCCTCAGTGAAGATCTTCCCAAGTCTCTTGAGCTCGTTGATGATGTTTGTGAACCTTGCATTCATGTCAGAGATTCCCTCATCATCGTTCATTTTGAATAGCTCGTATAGTCTCATCTGCTGGTTCACTTTGGACTCCTTTACTTTGTTGGTTCCTTCATAGGTGACCTCCAGCTTCTTCCAGATCTCTTGCGCTGACTCACAACCTGATATCTTGTTATATTCTACAGCATCAAGCGCACAGTGAAGCATGTTTATAGCCGAAGCGTGATTTTGTAGCTTCTTGAGATCATCCTCTGTCCATTTGGCCTCAGCTTTGACAACTGTTTGGCCAGCCACAACTTCAACAGGAACAAATGGGCCTTAGACTATTGAAAGCCATGCACTCATATTTGTTGCCTGAATAAAGTTTTTCATCCTATTCTTCCAGAAGGTGTAGTTAGACCCGAAGAATAGGGGAGGCCGAGTAATGGACAGCCCCTCGGGTAAGATCTGAGTTGTCTGGTTTCCTGGGAGAAACCGAGTGCTGTTTTCAGCCATAGTAGGGATCAGCTCAAGGTAGTTAAACCTTTCACAGTGAGCTTTTAAGCTCTGATACCACTTTGTTGAAACACCTTTCCACATAATTTTGATTTGACAAATTTTTTTAAGTATAATATATTCTAAACACACTTAGTTTAAATGCTTTGATTTATTCTACTAATGTGTTTGTTCAATGTTGAGTTAAATTGTTTATAAGACACAAGATTAAAAGGCCCAAGCCCAATACGGAAGTCAAAGCCCAAGTCAAACAGTTTAAGGCAACTCGGCCCGCGTATGTCAAAACGCTGTCGTTATGTACAAAACGCAGCTCAGCAATAGAAGGATCTAGAAGACCTTTAAGGAACAACTTCGGAACGAAGCTGCTGAGTTGATTCGACAAACAGTACAAAACAGCAGCTGGCT
Organism: Euphorbia lathyris; assembly: GCF_963576675.1. NCBI lineage: Eukaryota > Viridiplantae > Streptophyta > Magnoliopsida > Malpighiales > Euphorbiaceae > Euphorbia > Euphorbia lathyris. The sequence continues at coordinate 39,596,436 of NC_088917.1, read as the reverse complement.
AAGAACAACTTCCAGACAAAGTATTTCTACTTTGGGTAAAGTTCAGAAGACACAGTATGCTATCTAGTTGACATTACCATAAATGGAGAGACACTCTGCCGAGCTGACCAAAAGCTGACCGAGGACCGAAGATACACAAATCTGATTGGCCAAGAGCTCTGAGCAAGTCAGGATGACAACGACAGGAAGTCGTTTCCCTCCAACGGTTATTTCGAAATTCGAAATGACCGATGCCTTAAACGTCTCTATAAATAGTGACATCAGTTGCTTCATTCAATAGAGAACTTGATCAAGTCATTACGCTGACCAAATTTCTACGCAAAGTTCTCCAAGAAAAAGCAAAGCAATCTTACACTATATTTCATATCTTTTGTGTAAAAGTCTAGAGTGATTATTCAATCATCTAAGGTGTCTTAGCAATCATTGTTTAGGACAAACACTTATCATTTCTAGAGATTAGAAAGGAGAGGCTGAGTACTCGGTTATAGTACTCAGCGAGAGATTAGGATTGAGTAGAGGTATAGAGGAAGGTACTCTTGTTATACTCAGTTGCTAAGATTGTAAAAGGTTTGATGCTCTACCGTTAAAGAGCTCAGTAGAGAATTCGAAATCTCGGAACGTGTTCCGGGGACAGGACGTAGGCTTGGAGGCCGAACCTGGATAAATCTGCTGAGTAACATATTTCTAACCTTTAACTCCTTTATATATTTATTGCTTGCTTAAACAAAAACTGACCAAGTAAAGAGGTCAAGCTGAGTTGTGCGCGTTGAATATCCGAGCTCAGGAATAGACTCTAAGTGCTATCTCCTGACTCAAGTAAAGAAACTGACCTAGTCACTAGTTGACTAAGCCAGTATCTTGCTATTCACTCAGCGCCGCTGTCCAAACCTTTTTCTCACGAAAAAGAAGTCTGCCCTAAGCTTAAATTTTTTAAATAGTTCCTAACCCCCCCTTGGAACTATACTTGTAACGTTATAAGGGACCAACAAGTGGTATCAGAGCTTAAAAGCTCACTGTAAAAGGTTTAACCACCTTGAGCTGATCCCCACTATGGGCGAAAATAGCACTCGGTTTCTCCCACGAAACCAAACAACTCAGATCTTACCTGAGGGGCTGTCCATTACTCGGCCTCCCCTATTCTTCGGGTCTAACTACACCTTCTGGAAGAATAGGATGAAAAATTTCATTCAGGCTACAAATATGAGTGCCTGGCTATCTATAGTCCAAGGTCCATTTGTACCTGTCGAAGTTGTGGCTGGCCAAACAGTTGTTAAAGCTGAGGCCAAATGGACAGAGGATGATCTCAAGAAGCTACAAAATCATGCTTCGGCTATAAATATGCTTCACTGTGTGCTCGATGCTGCAGAATATAATAAAATCTCAGGTTGTGAGTCGGCGCAAGAGATCTGGAAGAAGCTGGAGGTCACCTACGAAGGAACCAATAAAGTAAAGGAGTCCAAGGTGAACCAGCATATGAGACTGTACGAGCTGTTCGAAATGAACAATGATGAGGGTATATCTGACATGAATGCAAGGTTTACCAACATCATCAATGAGCTCAAGAGACTTGGGAAGATCTTCACTGAGGAAGAACAAGTCAAAAAGATACTCAGGAGTCTTCCTAAAGATTGGCAAGCAAAGAAGACCGCTGTTGAGGAAGCCCAGGACTTAACCACCTACAAATATGACGAACTCATCGGCTCGTTGCTGACCCATGAGATATCAATGAAAAACTTCGAGGTGAAGGAAAAGTCTGAAGACAAGAAGCAGAAATCTCTTGTCATGAAAGCTGACTCCACTGATGGGAGCTCAACAGATGATGAGGAGATGGCTATGTTCACAAGGAAGATGAAAAGGCTGTTCAGAAAGAATGACAAATATTCTAAGAAGCCTTACAGAAAGTTTGATAAGTATAAAGCTGAGTCCAGCGATAGCAAATACAAGAAAGACAACTCAAAGCCCATTACATGCTTTGAATGTCATCAAACTGGGCATATCAAGTCAAGCTGCCCCACGCTGAGGAAGGATAAGAAGAACGGCAAAAAGGCAATGGTGGCTACATGGAGCGACAGTGATGAGTCTTCATCAACAGAAGTTGAGGCCACCGAGTCAGCAAAGATTTGCTTCATGGCTGACGAACTTGCTGAGCCTGCGTCTCTGAGCATACTGACCCCTCCATTCCTGGCTATGGCACAGGAGACTTGGTCATGTAAGCATGGACCTCCTGGCCAAATTAGCAAGAAAGCAATTGGTTGAGGGACTGTCTGAACTTAGATTTGAAAAAGATCAATTATGCCATGCTTGCCAAGCTGGGAAACAAACCAAACAATGATGAGTCTGGGTAGAAGAAGATTTTCCTTGGTCATTGTAGATGACTTCTCTCGGTACACTTGGGTCATCTTGCTGAGTAGCAAGGATGAGACCTTTGAGACATTTTCAAATTTGGTTAGAAAACTTGAAAATGATTAAGACCTAAAACTAGCTCACATCCGAAGTGATAATGGTGGAGAATTCAAAAACCAACAGTTTGTTGAATTCTGTGAAGCCAGCGGCATTGACCATAACTTTTCTGCTCCTAGAACGCCTCAACAAAATGGGGTTGTTGAAAGGAAGAACCGAACACTGGTTGAAATAGCCAGGACAATGCTGAGTGAGCATAGGCTTCCAAAGTACTTTTGGGGAGAAGCTGTTAACACAGCATGCTATATTCTTAATAGGGCTCTTGTTAGACCTATACTAAAGAAAACCCCCTATGAGCTTTGGAAAGGACGAAAGCCCAACATTGGATACTTTCGTGCCTTTGGTTGTAAATGTTTTATTTTAAACACTAAAGATAGCCTAGCTAAATTTGACTCAAAAGCTGATGAAGCTATCTTTTTAGGCTACTCAACAAACAGCAAAGCATACATAGTTTTCAATAAACGAACTCAAGTTTTAGAAGAGTCAGTACATGTTGAGTTCGACGAAACTAACCCTGCAGGAAGATATCTGCCGCTGACCGAGGATGATCCACACTCAGCACCCGATGATCAAGATACAGCTGCTGAGTCATTCCCTCAAGGGCTGACCAAAGGTAAAAGTGAAGCAAATATTGTTTTCACTGACCAGTCTTCACCTGCAAAGATTGTTGAAACACAGACAACACAAGACATCAATCTACCCAAAGAGATAAGGATTCCAAGAGGGCACTCAGAGAGTGCAATCCTTGATGCTGCTGAGAATACCCTGATGACAAGAAACCAACTCAAGAGGTACCTCAGCAATGTAGCCTTCGTCTCATTTCAGGAACCTAAGAACTTCGCTGATGCTGAGGAAGATGAATTCTGGATGAGCGCAATGCAAGAGGAACTTGATCAATTTAGAAGAAACGATGTATGGGAGCTAGTGCCACATCCAAGGAGTCAGAAGACCATTGGAACAAGATGGGTCTTCCGCAACAAGCTGCATGAGCAAGGAAACGTAGTCAGGAACAAAGCAAGGCTTGTAGCTCAGGGCTACAGTCAGCAAGAAGGTATTGACTACGGTGAGACCTTTGCCCCAGTGGTAAGGCTAGAGGCTATTAGGATTTTATGTGCATATGCATCTTACATGAACTTTAAACTGTTTCAAATGGATGTTTAAGAGTGCATTCCTTAATGGAGTTATAAACGAGGAAGTTTATGTTAATCAACCTCCAGGGTTTGAGGATCCTAAATTCCTAAACCACGTTTATAAACTCAAAAAGGCTCTGTATGGCCTCAAGCAAGCACCACGTGCTTGGTATGAGAGGCTGACCAGTTTCCTGTTGACTAGAAACTATGTCAGGGGTAAAGCTGATACAACCTTATTCATTAAGAGAAGGGGTAAAAATACCCTACTGGCTCAAATATATGTTGATGATATTATTTTCGGTGCTACTAATGAGTCAATGTGCAAGGAATTTAGCAAGCAAATGCAGACTGAGTTTGAAATGTCTATGATGGGAGAACTCAACTTCTTCCTTGGACTTCAAATCAAACAAGGAAAGAATGGCATCTTCATCAGTCAAGCTAAATATGCCAAGGAGATATTGAAGAAATATGATCTTGAAAATTGCAAGCCAATATCCACTCCTATGGGCACTGATACTGTCCTCTGCGCTGACGAGAATGGTAAGTCGGTAGACAGCAAATTGTATCGAGGTATGATAGGCTCTCTACTTTACTTAACAACAAGTAGACTGGACATTCAGTTCTCAGTATGCTACTGTGCTAGATATCAATCTAACCCTAAGGAATCTCATTACATTGCTGTGAAAAGAATCCTTAGATATTTGCAAAGCTCAGTGAACGCAGGTTTATGGTATCCCAACACTCATGGCTTTACACTCGTTGGATACACTGACGCTGACTATGGTCGAGACAAGCTAGAACGGAAAAGCACCTCTGGAGGATGTCATTTCTTAGGAAGCTGTCTTGTATCTTGGTTCAGCAAGAAGCAGGCGTCAGTAGCCTTGTCTACCACTGAAGCTGAGTACATTGCTGCTGGTCATTGTGTTGCTCAAGTCCTATGGATTAAGCAACAGCTTGAAGACTATGGTGTTCAAACAAAGACAATTGAGGTCAAATGCGACAACAAAAGTGCAATTGATCTATCAAAGAACCCAATTCAACACAGCATGATGAAGCATGTCAGCATAAGACATCACTTTATTAGAGACCATGTACTCAAGGGTGAGATAAAGCTGACCTACGTCCCAACGGATGAGCAGCTTGCTGATATCTTCACAAAGCCACTGGCTCGTGAACAGTTCAGCATACTGAGAGAAGCCATTGGTATGTTTAATCCTCTTCAGTAAATTCTTGTTCTAAAATGTAAATTTATGCTGAGTGAATTACTATGGTGAATGAGTTATGCATGCTAAGTGATTGTTATGCTGAGTACTTAACATATCAATACTGAGTAAATACGCACACCAAGTAGTAATTTTCAAACTGAGAAATCATCCTTTCATATACTACTGACCACTCAGAATATAAAACGCTTAGTATTCTAAACGCCGAGTGTTAGATCCATTGCATTAAATGCAAAAGCACGCGAATAGCCACCTAGGATGACGTATGCGCCGAATGTGTCATAAAAGCCAGGATCTTTGTCGGTTGACAATCCCAAGGCAAAACTGACACATGGATTCGATAAGATCCACACTTTATCGCTATAAATAATGGGTAAATCCCCATTCTTTATTTTGTTTACACTTACCGAATTCTTTGGCAAAGCATTCTCTCTCTCACTCTGAGACTCTCAAAGCTTCCCAATCCTCTTTCTGATATAATTACTAGAGTTTCCGTCAACATCTCCGGTGCCGGTCACCCTAAGACCAGCTCCGATGAACCCTCCAGGCAAACTTCTGTGCCTGAAACCACCAAGGTCACTACGTCGAGCAAAGGCAAAACTGGGCAAGCTACCTCCTCCAAAGGAAAACCGACCAAAATCAGAACCTATACCAAGGTATTTGATAACATTAGCGAATGGAAAGTAGACTTCTCGCGATGGTTTTCTGAGGCCTTCGTGACATCCGAACAACCCTTCTGCGAATGGATATCGCAAAATGGATGGACCGAGCTGTTCTCCATTAGGGATCACACCTATCCTGACCTGGTAAGGGAGTTCTACCGCAATCTCTTAGTCGCTGACGATAACCAGGACTACTTAACAACAGTGGTAAGGGGGAAAACGATTTTCATCAATCCCACCTATTTGGCGAATTTGCCAAAGCTGAAAAATGAGGGAGCAAAGCTGAGAAGAACTAGAGATCAGGATGACACTAACTATGAAGTCAACTTTTGCAAGCCCCCTGGTCATTCTGGAGAAGTCTCAAGTTCATCCATGGGTCAGCACCAAAAGATGGCTCATTACCTGCTGACGTACTTTATTTACCCAAAGATAAATTGCACCAGCTCAGCGACAAATTTCGAGCAATGCTTTATATGGCATATGCTGACATATACGCCTATAAACATGCCAATATTCTTGATTGCTGGGTTCATAAGGAGCACTGGAACTCTGAGGATGGGATCGCTCATCACCAGGATCCTCATTGATCATCAAATAGACCTAACTGATGAAGTTAAAGCTAGAGGATCTGAAATAACAGCTGCTTCGCTGAGGGCTTTGAAGTTCAATCAGCCACTAAAGAAAGGAAAAGCTGTTGCTGAACAACAAGCTGAGGAAACAGCTCCAAAGCAAAGCCAAAGGACAAAGGCTCCAGCTGCCCGCAAGAGGAAAGCTGTTGTGACCTCTTCCAAGAAAGCTGAGCCTCAGACCAAGAAGTCAAAGTCAGCTACTGAACCAGGTCAGGAAAGACCTAAGTCAGCTGAGAAAAGGAGCAGGCAAGAAGAGCCTGAAATTGAGGATGAGCAACCTCAAAAGAAGCAGAAGTCTTCTACACTGACTCCCATTGATGCTATACCTACTGACGTAGTAGTTCCTGGTGATTCTCACTACACACAGTGTCTAAGAACTATAGCTGAGCATCAAGAAGATGAGGTGCATCTGGACGATCAGTTCATTGCACAAGTTGAGGAAGAGTTAGATGGTGATAGTGAAGAAGATGAAGAACAAGAAGTAGAAGGCGGTCAGGATGATGCTGAGGACACTGAGGTTGATGCTGAGCCAACCAATAATGGGTTTGCTGCTGAACAAGAACCTGACCAACACAATGTTGATCAAGGACAAGAACCAGCTGACTAGCTTAATGCTAATCAAGAGGAAACTTCTCCCTCTCACTCAGGAGAATCTATACAAGCTGACGCTCCTCCTCCAAGAAGAAGATTAATCAAGGCAAGTCAGAAGTCTGTCATTGATACTCCTCCTCCAACTGTTCCTGACTTTGTTATCCAGAAGCCGACCCAAGATCCTTCTAAACCCAAGCTGAAATTTTTCAGAAAACAACCAACTTCTACTCCATCGGCTTCCCTTGAAAAGCAAGCCTCTGTTTCTTCACCAAAGGAACACGCCGACTCAAATGCTTCTGCAAACTCAACAAGTCAAGTTGAGTCAATTCCTGTAAATGCTGTCAATCCAAGCATTGTGCTGACTCAAAACATTCCTGCCCCAGTCAGCACAGACAGCATTAGAATTACCTCTTCTCCAATCAACACATCTGCCGATCAATCAAATCTACCAGAAACTCAAGTGCAGATTGGAACCACACTTCCAGTCACTGACCATGTGATTCCACTGACTCCTCTTCCAACTGGTCATACTGAGGCAACACTGCAAGTTAATGAAGGCCCTCTTAGCTACTTGCGTGCTACCGAGTCTGGAAAAAGAATCATCGACTCGGTGCAAACACTGATCAAAGACCTTCATCAAACCACTCAACTTGCTGCTGGGTCTTTTATTGCTGAGACAACTCAGCTCTCCCATGTAACCCAGCTTCTCAACGAAGTTAAGGGATTCAAGGACTTGCTGAGTGTCATCGTTACCTTTCAAGCACAGCAAGCTAAGCAGGATTCCATCGCAAAGCTGGCTGAGATCCAGCTGACAATAGTTCAACATCTCAATGCTCTTCAGGAACAAGTTCAGACTTTGTCAGCTGCGAACACGCGCTATGCAACTTCTGATGAAGTAAAAATGCTCTTTGCTCAGCTTCACACCGAGCAAATCAAAACCAACGAGCAAATGGTCTACTATTCTCAGTGCTCCGTGGAGCAAATTGGTGAGGTCGTTCGATTTCTGAACTTGAACAAGCAAGAGATGGATACTGACGCTATGAAGCAAAATGAAATGCTGTCTATCACCAGACAAACCTTCAATCACATATGTCACACAAATATTCAGCGTCAATACTATGACACATCCTTACTGAAGACCCTTCATCAAGTCATTGCTGGTCTGACTGATGCACTTACCTGGGTAGGAAAATCTCAAGCCTTCATCGTAAGCATGATCAGCGCTGCTGAACTTAATATACCTTCCGAGGTCTCAGATAATGGAGTTGCTATTTTTGATGGTGTCAATGAAAGAGCCGATAGACTTAAGGAGCTGTCCACAGAACTACCAGAGCCGTCTTAACCGACGCCTTTAGGATTCCTCCTCCCGATGCTGACAAAACGGGGGAGAAAGAACATGCTAGAACACAGCATGAGCATAGTCAGTCCAAGCAAAAGAGAAAGAAATAGAAATTAGGCTAGCTCAGTTATGCTATGTGTTTGTAGTTTCTATGTGTTATGTTATGTTTTTCTTTCTTTTGCTGTAAACACTGACTACTTCTAGTAATATCAATACTTGCATCTGTTTATCCAAAAACTGAGTTATGAGTTATTATCTATGATGCTGAGTATTAAATCGTTATGTATCTTCAAATTACATCAACCATGTTTAATGCTTATAAAACTTGTTGACTGTACCCAATGCTGATAACATGTTTGACATTGACTTATATGCTTATATAATATTGTCTTATAAAACTCATTGAACAACAAATTACTCAGCGCTCTCTGAATGCTATAACTTCCGCTTAAACACTGAGTAAAATAGAATATGTTCCATGAGCTGACCTATATCTATAAACTGACATTAGACTTACTTGATTAAACCTTCCAATGTTTAGAGTAAAACTAAGTCAGTAGCTCAACCCTTACGGGGGAGTTTGCTAAGTTATATTAGGTCAACTATCATGGAGGAGCTCAATACTGAGTTCTTCGCTGAATAGTTTTGACAACATCAAAATGGGGGAGTTTGTTGAAACACCTTTCCACATAATTTTGATTTGACAAAATTGTTTAAGTATAATATATTCTAAACACACTTAGTTTAAATGCTTTGATTTATTCTACTAATGTGTTTGTTCAATGTTGAGTTAAATTGTTTATAAGACATAAGATTAAAAGGCCCAAGCCCAATACGGAAGTCAAAGCCCAAGTCAAACAGTTTAAGGCAACTCGGCCCGCGTATGTCAAAACGCTGTCGTTATGTACAAAACGCAGCTCAGCAATAGAAGGATCTAGAAGACCTTCAAGGAACAACTTCGGAACGAAGCTGCTAAGTTGATTCGACAAACAGTACAAAACAGCAGCTGGCTAAGAACCACTTCCAGACAAAGTATTTCTACTTTGGGTAAAGTTCAGAAGACACAGTATGCTATCTAGTTGACATTACCATAAATGGAGAGACACTCTGCCGAGCTGACCAAAAGCTGACCGAGGACAGAAGATACACAAATCTGATTGGCCAAGAGCTCTGAGCAAGTCAGGATGACAATGACAGGAAGCCGTTTCCCTGCAACAGTTATTTCGAAATTCGAAATGACCGATGCCTCAGACGTCTCTATAAATAGTTCCATCAGTTGCTTCATTCAATAGAGAACTTGATCAAGTCATTACGCTGACCAAATTTCTACGCAAAGTTCTCCAAGCAAAAGCAAAGCAATCTTACACTATATTTCATATCTTTTGTGTAAAAGTCTAGAGTGATTATTCAATCATCTAAGGTGTCTTAGCAATCATTGTTTAGGACAAACACTTATCATTTCTAGAGATTAGAAAGGAGAGGCTGAGTACTCGGTTATAGTACTCAGTGATAGATTAGGATTGAGTAGAGGTATAGAGGAAGGTACTCTTGTTATACTCAGTTGCTAAGATTGTAAAAGGTTTGATGCTCTACCGTTGAAGAGCTCAGTAGAGAATTCGAAATCTCGGAACGTGTTCCGGGGACAGGACGTAGGCTTGGAGGCCGAACCTGGATAAATCTGCTGAGTAACATATTTCTAACCTTTAACTCCTTTATATATTTATTGCTTGCTTAAACAAAAACTGACCAAGTAAAGAGGTCAAGCTGAGTTGTGCGCGTTGAATATCCGAGCTCAGGAATAGACTCTAAGTGCTATCTCCTGACTCAAGTAAAGAAACTGACCTAGTCACTAGTTGACTAAGCCAGTATCTTGCTATTCACTCAGCGCCGCTGTCCAAACCTTTTTCTCACGAAAAAGAAGTCTGCCCTAAGCTTAAATTTTTTAAATAGTTCCTAACCCCCCCTTGGAACTATACTTGGAACTATACTTGTAATGTTATAAGGGACCAACACACTTGTTGGTCCCTTATAATGTAACAAGTTAGTTCCAAGGGGGGGGGGATAGGAACTATTTAAAATTTTAGTACGTTAAGGCTGACTTCTTTTTCTTTGAAAAAGGATTACACAGCGCGCTGAGTAAATAAAGACACTAGCTTAGTCAACTGGTGACTAAGTCAGCTTCTTTCATTGAGTCAGGGGATAACACTTGAGTCTATTCCTGAACTCAGATACTCAATACACACAACTCAGCGTGACCTCTTTTCTTGGTCAGTTTTGTTTAAGCAAGCAATATATATATTAAGGAGTTTAAGGTTAGAAAGATGTTACTCAGCAGGTTTATCCAGGTTCGGCCTCTAAGCCTACGTCCTGTCCCCGGAACACGTTCCGAGCTTTCGAATTCTCTAATGAGCTCTTTAACGGTAGAGCATCAAACCTTTTACAACTTAGAAGCTGAGTATAACAAGAGTACCTTCCTCTATACCTCTACTCACTCCTAATCTCTCGCTGAGTACTATAACCGAGTACTCAGCCTCTCCTTTCTAATCTCTAGAAATGATAAAGATTTGTCCTAAACAACAATTGCTAAGATACTTTAGATGATTGAATAATCACTCTAGACTTTTACACGAAAGATATAGAATTTGGTGTAAGTATTTGCTTTGTTTTTTCTCACAGAACTTTGAGTAGAATTTTGGTCAGCGTAATGGCTTGATAGAAGTTCTGTTGAAATGAATCAATTGAAAGGCCCTATTTATAGAGACGTCTGAGGCATCAGTCATTTCGAATTTTGAAATAACCGTTGGAGGGAAACGGCTTCCTGTCGTTGTCACTCAGTCTTGCTCAGTGCTCTTGGCCAATCAGATTCGAGTATCTTCTGTCTTCGATCAGTGCTGAGCAGCTTTTAGTCAGTCTAGCAGAATGTCTCTCCATTTATGGTAAGGTCAACTAGACAGCTTTCTGTGTCTTCTGAACTTTACCCAAAGTAGAAATACTTTGTCTGGAAGTTGTTCTTGCTCAGCTGCTGTAGACACCGAGTCGGAGGACCTGTGACGAAAACCTGAAAACAAGACGGTTGAAGCGATTGATTCCGGAAGTTTTGAAAAATATATAAAGAATAATTAGCGAAGGAAAATTAGCGGCACGGCACGGGTGCTTAGCGGCATCCGGCACGCGGACGACAATGGTCGAACGCCCGCTCGGCGGCGCGGGACGTGCGCTCGGCGTCCGTCGGACGCACCGCAAGTGGCACGCTCTCGACGTCCGAGCAATGCCCGGGTCCGGTGGCACGGAGCGCACTCTCGTGGGCCGCTGAGCGCACGTGCCCGGTAGCGCGAAGCGCGTGTTCGACGGCCGCGACGTGTGAGCGTCCGGCGGTACGGAACGCGCGCTCGGCGGCCGCGGGGTGCGCACGCCCGATGGCTCGAGGCACGCCCCGAGGGTCGTCGGGCGGGCGCCCAACCACGTCGGGCGAACGCCCAACCACGTCGGGCGAACGCCCGACAGAGGTTGGGCGCGGGCGCCCAACCTAGCTCTGGACGCTCGCCCAACAAATGTTGGGCGGCCGCCCATCTCTTGTTGGGCGGCCGCCCAACAAGGTTGGGCGGTAGCCCAACACTAGGTTGGGCGGCCGCCCAACCCCAATGGGCGACGCCCAATTTCTTTTGGGCGTCACCCATTGGTCCGGGGACCCGTTTGCCTATAAAAGGCACGGATCCCCATGCAAAGAGAGAGGAAAAAAAAAGGGGGGAGAGGAGGAATCCTTAGAGAGCTTCTCACACTAGATATTTTTCTAGAGAGAGGAAGTTGATTTTTTTAGGAAAAAACATTTTTTTTCCTAAAAATTGAAAATCTCTAAATTTCCTAAGTTCAATTTTTACTAAATTTTTTATAAAAAACGGGAGCTCGTGGTTCGTGGAATCAATCGGCTTCAACTGTCAGATACCGAATTCAAGGTATTATCCGAGGACTAGACTCTTTATTTTATTTAATTTATTCTCTTCTTCTATTTTTATGCTATAGTTTTTATTCATTTAGTCATTTATTTATTTTGTCACATTTTATTTAATTAGCGTATTTATTTAATTTTCGTTTCGTGTTAAATAAAATTCGATTTTGTTTTAAAATAAAAAACCTCGTTTTGATGTCCCAATACGAACCGTGATCCGATAAAAGGTAGTTCGGGTATCGAAAACGTTGTAATTACAAGTTTTTAATTTAAAAGGAATTTCCAAATAATGTTTTGAAATAAAAAACGTCGTTTAGGAATTTCCGTTTTCGACTATGATCCATCTTTGGTAGTTCGGAAACCCAAAACGATTGAATTAGATTGAATTTAAAGCTTTTGAATAAATCTGGAAACATTTAGGAGTGCTGCTGTAATTTACCTATTCTGTCACTAAATGCTGTTTACCGACGGATTTTCCGTCGGTAAATCTGCCAAAATGTAAAAAATGCCATTTCAGTCCCTTTTTCTTAACTTTTAAACTTTTAATCCTTAGTACATATATATAAATATGTAATATATGTTTTTCAAATTATTTTAGAACTTTAGCATATATAATCATTCTAGAATATTTGTATATTATTATTCATTCCATTTTACAATATAAGTATAAGTATATATATGTATTCCTTTTTATTAATTTGGATTATGTTTTAAATGTTAGTTATTTGGTATTTTGAGAAATAATTAATATATATTAGCATATGGTATTTTTGGTATTTAAAATTATAGTAGTTATGTATATGTATAGTTTTTGGAACATTTGGGTTATTTTAGTGATTATTGAATAAAATTATTTTTGGATAAGAATTATTTTCTTAGTTATAGGATTTACTTATTATTTTCACATTTTCAAAGTATAGATATATTGTACTTATTATTTTTATATATACATATAGCTTCTTTTGTATTAACTCTTATTTTATATTCTATTTTTGATTTAAATGTATATACGTATGTACAAATTATTTTCTTTACCCTTTGAGCCCATTCATGGGTCCATATTTCAAATGGGCTTTATTTAAGTGTAAATATTAGTTAAAATAAGTTTATTGTTGTAATTATAACAATTAGAGAGTCCATTAAATAAGTGGGAAAAATAAATCACAAAAAGAGAGTTTTCAATTGAATTATTTAAACTAATGAGTTTTTTTTCTAATGTAAATAAATAGAGTCATTCTTGTTAATATTCCAAATCGTCTTCAAAACACCAGGTTTTAAAACCTTAATCCGTTCCAAAGGCGGATTAAAGGATCATTGTAATTAAAATCGTTTTCTTTGCAAATAATAGATTGTTGAATCATTTTCTTAAAGGATTTGTACAAAATGAAATTGACTTGTATGTTTAACCATGTTTTCTTATTAAAAGGTTCTTTATCTCAAACGTTTTCAAATACTCGAGTCGTTCCAACGGCGATTCGGGTAAGCTTCATCAAACGAGGTTTTAAAACGCTCCTAAATCGTTCCAACGGCGATTAAGGTGCGAACCATGTAAATAAAACTCGTTTTGGGGAAATAAGTTAGTGTAGAATAAACACACAACATAACATTTAAATACGGTTGTAAATAAATCATTTCTTTCTTCCCTCTCTGTGTATGTATAAACATAAATGGGTGATTCTTTACTGAGGTGGCTTTTCAATATCATATGCTCAAAATGGTTTCTAAAAAGAGAAAGAAAAGGGTTTCAAATGAATTTTAAACTTAAAGAAGTATACGATTAGTCCGTTATCGCCTAACATGCTGAGTAGGAGGCCGGTGGTTCATAACCGGGCGATGTTGGGGTGCCTAGTAGCCTTTCTCTGGAAAGGAGCTAGCCTTCTCGGCTCGTACCTAAGTTTCCCGAACCCACACCGGTCTCCCGCAAGGGATCGATGTTCATTTTCCCATTCGTGGGTGGCGACTCTTCCATATCTCCGAGCTCCGGTCCTGCCGAGCAGCTTGATTCCACGATTGGTTGCTTTCGGCGCCAATCACCGCTTACGTCGCCATGAGGTTGTCCACCCCCCGGTCCGCCTGGGAGATTAGGCCGCGGCACCTCGTCTAACAAGTGGCGACTCTGCTGGGGAAGCGAGAAATTTGATTCCGGAAGGCGTGTATTAAGCCCTTAACGGGGACGGATCGTTTTACTTCTTTTCGTATGCATTCATATGCATTATTGCAAACCCTTTGGGTAATTTCCGCGAAACCTCTAGCGAGAGTCCATTCGTCGCTCGAAAGAGGCTAGCGTAAGTTCCCCCTTACAGTAAGGCGCCAGAGGGTCCCCATCCATTCGTTAGGGGCGAATCTGTGCGGTCCTGTGAGGTCCCGCGGTCAGCCGTGTCAGCATATAGTAGCCTTAGAAGTTTCCATAGGATTACCCGTTACTATTTTTGATGTGATAAATGAATCAGTTCGTGTTTTCAAACCGCCATGATACGTGTCTAATCCTAAATTATGTAAAGAAAATGAGACGATGCGTTAATATATACTCATGAATCGACATACTAATTACCCTAAAACATCGAAACGATTTGAACTAAAGACGACTTAGTCATCTCATATGAATGAACATGTGCGACCCGCCTTGTCCCTTTCGGTGTCCCGACGAAGGCACGTGTTCAGGAAATGTGTTATGACGTAAGCACGTATTAAGTATGAATCAGTTTAATGTTAAGGATAATTACATTTCGATACAAAAGACTATATTAACAATAGCCGTTATTCACATTCTTTAAATAAATTGGGATAAAACGAGATCAAGACGAAACGAAAACGAAGAACATTTCTGTCCTGAACGACCCTGTCATAACGCGAAAAGTTTCGCACAAGTAGCCCGTCCCTTCCGAATGAAAGACGAGCTTTTACGTTATGCCTCGTGTCGTTCTTAAGAGAAATGGATGTGTCCGTACAGATGACTAAGAAAATAAAGAAGAGAAAAATGAACTAAACGACCAAAATCATTCCGAATCTACGATATATATCAATACCGAGAGTAGTTAAAGAAAATAAACCAATGTCGTTGAGTACGTGCCTCGAACGAGTGTATACCCCGTTTAAAATCACAAAGCCGAATTAAGCCAAACCATATAATTGCGCCATATGGACGAGACTGCGGGTTTTGACTAACGACTCGATCATTTCGACCGTTACCAAAACTGCAAGAAATATGGCCCGATGTACGTGTTTGCTTAATTCGTGCCTAAAGGAAAGAGAACGGTGATGTCCTCGCTTTGAATAAGCATGCGATTCAACGAAACGTTGATTTTCTATAACCACACTAAGACGATATATCCCGTGGATTGGGAAGAACAACGAACTGTTGCTAGCCGAAAGGTTACCGTGCGCTCAAAATAAGACTCGCCATCTTTTTCACGTAGCTAAAATGAGCAAACGGATCCTCGACGCTAAGAACAAACGCGTTACGCGATGAGTCCGTTCCCTAAAATAAAATCCAAAAGTGATTCCATCACTAAATAAACATGTGGTTACGTCTCTCGATAGATCCAAAAGATCCCGTTGTAATCCAAAATCGAGACACGAACCCACGCGAACAAAAGGGAACGAGTCATCGACAATAACGAACGATTGAACTAGAAGAATAACTCAAACCACGTCTAAAAACTGAGATGCGCTCAAAGGGAGTCAAAACCCGAATTAATGCGTCTCGCAAAAGGACAAAAGACGAGTTATTCTGAAAGGACAATCCAACTTGGTCAATTTCTTAGTCACCAAACGTGGATACGTTAAAACGAACTGTGTTGTCTGATGAATGATTTAATTTCCCGCAATAATCGACGGCATCACGCGTCCCCTGGACCGCAATGTGAGCCAAAAACCAAAATCCTAGAAAAGAGACCTGGACCGACGAGTGTGTGGAGGAATAAGGGTGGAAGAGAGATGTTGTGATATATGTAAATAGAACTAACGTTTGTTCTTCTTATCTTATAATCGTAAATAAATAAACACACACACCACGAATCATGCATATAAAAATCATGCATACATACTAATGGATACCGTTCGCGCAGACGTCATCATTAAGCGATTGTGGTTTCGCGAGAGTAATCGGCTTGTCAGACAGTTTGATCAGCGGCGAGTAGACAGTTCCGAATCAGTAATTGTGGCTTTTGAATCATCTTCATCCGAGTATACTCAGTCTTCCGTCAGTATGTCTGCAACCGACGAGAAGGTGGCTGAATTGGAGAATTCTGTGAACAATATTAATGATCAGCTGGCCGCAATCTTGGCCCAGCTAGCTGAGTTAGCACTGAAGGACAACAAGAGTGGTAGTAAGCGTGCTGAGAATGAGGTGAACCATGGCCCTCGCTTTGGGAATGAGGAGGATTATCAGGATTATATCCGAAAACAGTTAGAGAAAGAGAAAGCTAAGGAAGAGGAGTGGAAGCAACACATCACATAGGAAGTGCAGGACTTGCGCGGGGGAAGTTCCGGGAGTCAGGACTTTTATAACTTCAAGAATTGTTTATCGGCAACAGCTTTGCCTTTGGAATTTCGGCTCCCCGACATGAAAAAGTTCGATGGAACTGGAGATCCCCCTGCTCACATGAATCAGTATGTTGCTGTGATGAAGCACACGATCCTGACTGAGGATCAAGTCCTGGGGCTGTTTAACACCTATCTAGAGGGGGCTGCCCTCACATGGTTTCATGCATTGCCGATGGTAACAAAGAGGGATTGGAAGGAATTAGCAAAGTCGTTCATCGCTCGGTATAGCTTTAACACCATGCTGGAGGTCACTTTGAAAGAATTAGAGAGCACTAAGCAGCAGGCTGGGGAATCCTTTTCCGATTTTGTGAAAAGATGGAGGGCTAAGGCCGCAGAGATGAAACAAAAGCCGCTCGAGCAGGATCAGATCCGAATGGTGGTTGGCAACACGTTGCCGTATATCAAGAATGAGTTGCGGTATATGCCGTTTACGGATTTCAATCAGATGTATAGTTGTGCCTTGACTGTCGAAGGTGATGGGGAGCCGAAGAAAGCTTATACCAAGTGGACGAAGTCTGGATATAGTGCCGGAGGGCCTAGCGCGAGTACGAAATCCGCAGCAGTGAAAGTGGTTGATCTTAATGCTATTGAAAAGAGGCGGTTCGCCAAGTTTGATCAGACCTATGCTAAAGTTTTCGAGCGTCTGCAGAAAAAAGGATTGTTGAAAGCCCTTACCCCGTATAACAAAGCTCAACCTACTCCGCAGATTCAGGCTAGAGGGTACTGTGAGTTCCACAGTAGTTATGGACATACGATTGAGAATTGCGAGAGGCTGAAACACGAAATCCAAGATTTGATTGAGGAGAAGAAGATAGCTGATCCTTCATCAGCAAACCCTTCCGTTAGGCGCAATCCATTGCCTAATCATAGGGTGAGTGTGATCGGAGCTGGTTTGACAGAAACTGTAGTGATGGAATCCTTTGAGGAAGATGTAGAGGAGTTGTTGGACTCCGTCGAAAAAAGCAATGTAGGAAAAGGTCTGTATGTGTCCTTCTTGGGTGAGGAACGAGAGGATGAACCGATGGAAGAAGGGTCAGATGGTGGAGCATCGTATGATGAGGATAGTGCTGAAGAGACCGGAGAAGGGTCGTCTAGGACTATTGTGCCAGATTTGATTTTGTTTAGTGGAGGAAGAGATCCCGAGGTGCACTTGCGTGAATATATGCACAACATGTTTATTGAATCCTTCGGAGTAGATGAGATTGCTCAGTGGTTTCATCATTCGCTGGTAGGCGAGCCTTTGGAATGGTTCCACTCATTACCCGACTCTTGCAAGCATGATTGGGATCAATTATCAGATTTATTCTTAGAAAAGTACCAAAGAGCCGAGGACAGGGCCGCAGAGCGCTTCGCAATGCAGATTGGACCTATCAAGCGTCCGCTACCGAGGGTTAGCAAGTATAATGGCAATAAGGATCCTATGGAACACCTTCATTTTTACTTGTCGGCTATGGCACCCTTGGGTTTTAAAGAAGAAGAGATCACTAGCTTGTTTTGTAATTCGTTGATGGGTGAACCGTTAATGTGGTACATGTCGCTGCCGATGTATGTTAAGACCGATTGGGCAGCAATGACGAAAAGATTTATCAAGGAGTATACATTATGGATGCTGGCAGAGCAAACCCCTGACTCCCCGTCTTACCAAACACCTGATGCGGTGTTAGCAATGCCTAGGTATGGTGGATACCAGGATCCTGTGGAGCATGCGAGGATATTTCGCAATCATATGTATGACGCCGGATTTCCGCAGTGTGAGTTGCATGAACATTTTCCGGAAACCTTGATGGGTGAAGCCTTATTGTGGCATCAGGGTCTATCAGAGGAGGAGATGGGTCATTGGATACTGCTCCAAAGTGCCTTTGTGGCGAGATATGAAATGTACATTCCATGGACGGGATCCCTGGATGATCTGGACAGGATTAGGCAATTCCCCGAGGAACATTTTGTGGATTATGCTAGAAGGTGGAGGCACCGTTATGAGCAGTGTAATGAGACAATGAGCGATAAGGTGCAGCTTATGTGCATACAACGAGGTGCTATTCCGTTGGCCGCAAGGAGGATGAGCCGAGTGTCCCTCCGTGACTATGATGAGTTGATAGGTTGGGCTTTGTACGGATCGGCGGATCCCTTTTTCCTGAATCCGAGTGTTCCTCATGTCATGGATTTAATGGTCATGGACATTTGGGAGAGTTCCTCGGACGAGGAGGATGCCAATCGAAGGGTTCCTATTAACATTTGGGACGAATCGGATGATGAGCCGGAAATTGTGGTAATGACGAGATCAGGTCGTGTGGCCGAGGGAAAGGCACCAATTGTAGAGACTGAGATTGGAGAAGGGTCGGCTCCTAAGCCCGATGACCAAGTTCTTGAGCAGTTGAAGAAGACGCAAGCTAAGTCTACGGTCTGGGAAGTTTTATGCCATTCTAAGTACCATCGTGAGAACCTGATGAAGGAGTTGCAGAATTTGGTTATTTCCACCGATACTGAGCCGGCAGCGCTAGTAGGGGCAATTATGGCTCGAAAGAAGACTGAGATCACATTTATCGACGAGGATCTCCCAGAAGAGGGGAAGGCTCATAATAAGCCATTGTATATCCGAGCGGAAATTAACGGGAAGAAGACTAGCTGTGTGATGGTCGATGATGGATCGGCCATTAATGTTTGTCCGTTGAAACTCTTGTCGAAGTTGGGAGTGGAAAGAGGAGACTTGACGGCCTCTGAAACAGTGATTAGAGCATATGACGACAACCGTAGGCACATTGAAGGAGTCTTCAAGGCCAAGTTGAAAGTGGGGCCGCACGAGGAAGAAACTGAGTTCACGGTGTTGGATATCCCGGTAACTTTTGCTGTGCTGTTGGGATGCCCTTGGTTCCATAAGTTAGGAGGTGTGCCCTCCACGCTCCACCAAATGATTAAGTTCCTCTTCGGGGAGGAGATAGTAACAATTAGAGCTGAGAAATTGAGCTCGGTGGCAGCACTGGGAATTGAGCCTCAACTTTTCTCCGGATTCCAAGTCTCCGGGATTTACGAGTCGAGCATGACCACCAATGTGGTGAAAATGATGAAGGGAGGTTTCATCCCGGGAATGGGTTTAGGAGCATACCATCAGGGGCTGCCAGAGTTTCCGGACTTTAAGAGTCAGAAAACCCGGAGAGGTTTGGGATATGAGCAGGGGAGTCCGTCCAATGCGAGTGCTGAAGGAAAAGTAGGCTTGAGGAAGTATTTTGTGAGCGAGGGGCATGGGAAGGCATATTCAGGAACCCCCGAGGCATGGACTAGCACGGAAGGGAAGATTCTGTCAGGGTTCGAAATCTTCAATGATGTTGCCGACTGGGGCAAAGGAAAGGCGAGCTGCTTTGTCGAGGAGATCATGATGCTGAATTTAAATGCCGAGGAGCAGGTCATCACCATCGAAGCGACTGCGGGAGCGGGAGATGAGCCTAGTACCTCCAAAATTCACGAGAAGTCCGAAGGCCCTAATGATGAAAATTGTATTACTGCTTTGTTTGAGTCAGATGATGTAATCACCCATGCTATCAACGAAATGAATTCTGATTTTGCTTACTTGCTTGATGTCGATCATGATCATTCCATGCATTCTCATTCATATAACATGCCTGCATTTGAAATCAATACAATAGAAATGTCAACTTTCAATCTTGGTACGGATGAAAATCCTAAACTTATACAAATTGCTCAAGCATTAACTATTGAAGAGAGAAAAGAATTTGAGAGAATAATTAAAAAATACGAAATTGTATTCGCTTGGACATACGAAGACATGCCTGGAATTGATCAATCAATCGTAACCCACCGCATTCCAACTTACCCCGAAGCGAAGCCCGTAAAGCAGAAGCTCCGACGTATGAGACCAGAATGGGCAGATAAGATCAGAGAGGAGGTGAAGAAACAGTTAGAAGCAGGATTCATCGAAGTAATCGACTATCCCCCTTGGGTCGCAAATGTGGTGCCCATCGCAAAGAAGGACGGAAAAGTGAGAATGTGCGTTGATTACAGAGATCTTAACAAGCCATGCCCCAAGGATGAGTTCGCATTACCTCATATCGACGTATTGATCGACAGCGCAGCGTCAAGTGTATTGCACACGAATGTGGACGGTTTCATGGGCTACATGCAAGTTCAGATGGCCGAAAAGCACAAAGCGAAAACCTCGTTCACAACTGAGTGGGGGACATACTATTACAGGGTAATGCCGTTTGGTTTGAAAAATGCCGGGGCAACTTACCAGAGAATGGCCACAGCACTGTTCCATGATATGATACACAAGGAGGTAGAAGTCTACGTGGATGATATGATGGTCAAATCAGAGACAAGAGAAGGGCATTTTTCCGCGCTCGAGAAGTTTTTGGCCCGAATCGCAAAATTCAAGCTAAGGCTAAACCCGAAGAAGTGCTTTTTCGGCGTTTCGTCGGGGAAAATCTTAGGCTATGTAATCGAAAATAAGGGAATCGAGGTGGATCCTGATAAAGTGAAGGCCATACAAGAGATGCCGGCGCCGAGAAATGAGAAGGAAGTGAGAGGGTTTCTGGGGCAGGTTCAGTATATCAGTCGGTTCATAGCAAGACTCGCCGCAATCTGCGAGCCAATCTTTAAGTTGCTAAGGAAAGACCAACCCGCTTTTTGGAATGATAAGTGTCGGCAAGCTTTGGAGAGCGTCCGGAGCTATTTGTCTAATCCGCCAGTGCTGAGACCGCCTAAACTAGGAAAGCCGCTTCTCCTCTATGTAGCGATTGAGGAGCGATCTATTGGGGCAATGTTGGCTCAAGAGGGAGACACCGGTGTGGAGCACGCGGTGTATTATTTGAGTAAGAAGTTCCTGGAGTACGAGCTCAAGTACAACATGATCGAAAAGACATGTGTGGCAGTAGTATGGTTGACAAAGAAACTGCGACACTATTTCCAATCGTATAAAGTGATCATTATTTCTCGGATGGACCCCATGAAGTATCTATACTGAACTCCATCCTTGACGGGGAAGTTAGCCAGATGGTTGTTACTTTTGTCCGAGTTTGACATTGAATATGTGACGAAGAAGGTTATCAAAGGGAGGGCCGTGGCAGAATTTCTGGCCAACCAGCCCCTGAATGTAGAGGAAGAAGAGATAAGTTATGATTTCCCCGATGAGCACTTGAACGCAATCGAAGTTATACCGTGGAAAATGTTCTTCGATAGAGCAGTTAATTCGAATGGAGCCGGAGTAGGAGTACTACTTACCTCATCGGAAGGAGAAAGGATCCCGATGGCCAAGAAGTTATCCTTCCCTCTCACCAATAATATGGCTGAGTATGAAGCGTGCATTTATGGCTTAGAGTCATTAGCGGCACTGGGAGCGTCATATGTCGAAATCTGGGGGGACTCAAAGTTGATCATTGAACAGGCACAAGGAAACTGGGAGGTAAGAGAAGAAAGACTACGTCCATATCTAGATCAGCTAGAAGGGTTGGCACAAAGATTCAAAGAATGTCGTTTCTATCATATTCCTCGAGCACAGAACCAGGCGGCGGATGCCTTGGCTACTTTGGTGTCAATTTGGGACAACCCCCGGAACCTTGCTTCGAAGCCGTTGGTATTGAGAAGATCTCACAAACCATGTTACGAGGACGTAATGCTGTTAGGGACAGATGAAAAACCATGGTATTTCGATATCGTGAACTTCATGAAAGATGGGACATATCCGGCAGAGTCAGAACCTAGGGATCAAGCTGTGATTAGAAGGCTAGCTCGTCAGTTCGTCATCCACAACGACTTCCTTTACAAAAGGCACGTTGATGGATTACAACTCAGATGCTTGGATGCGGGAGAAGCCCACGAGGCAATGGAATCAGTACATTCGGGAATTTGTGGAGCCCATATGGGAGGAGCAGTACTAGCTAAGAAAATTATCAGACAAGGCTTCTATTGGCTCACCATGGAAAGAGATTGTAACGAGTATGCAAAGAAATGTCACGATTGTCAAATCCACGGCGATTGCAGTCATCTTCCGGCCATGGAACTACATGTGCTAGCACCTATTTGGCCATTCGCTGCCTGGGGCATTGACATCATCGGCGAAGTAAGGCCTAATGCTTCAAATGGACATAAGTTTATTGCAGTCGCCATCGATTATTTCACCAAATGGGTAGAAGCAGAGTCGTTTAGCAAACTGGGATCCAAGCAGATGAGAAAGTTCATTGAAAAACACTTGATCACCAGGTTCGAAGTGCCTCATCACATGATCACGGATAACAGAGTCCAGTTTCAGGGGGAAGTAAGGAATCTTTTCCGAGAATATGGCATTGAACATCACAGGTCTTCTCCGTACCATCCACAGGCTAATGGGGCAGTAGAAGCAGCTAATAAGAACCTTAAAAGGATTCTCGTAAAGACGGTGGAATCACATCGGAACTGGCATGAGCACCTCCCACTCGTGTTGTGGGCTTATCGCACGACAATCAGAACCTCGACTGGGGCAACGCCATTCTCCTTGGTATACGGAACAGAAGCAGTCCTGCCGATTGAGATCGAAAAGCGATCGTTGAGAATCGCAGTGGAAGCAGAAATTCCCGAAACGGAATGGGTGAAGAGGCGATATGAGCAGTTGGCTTTAGTTGATGAGAAAAGGATGGAAGCCCTTTACCATGTACAGTTATATCAAAGAAGGATGGCTCGGGCTTTCAATAAAAAAGTCAAGACCAGCCCTATCAAAGAAGGAGATTTGGTGCTGAAACAGATCCGTGTGACGCACACCGACCCGAGGGGGAAGTTCAGGCCTAACTGGGAAGGACCATTCGTCGTAAAGAAGATACTAAGCAAAGGAGCGGTGAAGTTAACCACAATGGATGGCATGGAATTCTCCGAACCTACCAACCTGGATAGGCTTAAGAAATACTTTTCGTAAAAAAAAGAGAAAAATAAAGAAAAATTCCCGATGGGTTGAAAACCCGCAAAGGGCGACCTATGCAACAATAAGGAAAATCCCAATGGGTGAAAACCCGAAAGGGCACTCATTTAAAAATTCCGGGATAGTAAAAGGGGAGGAGAAAAATCGCCGGGATCCGAAAACCGAAAGGCGGGTCCTGGTAACAATAGTTATAACTTGAGCAATTACAAAAACAATGTATAAGAGACTAAGTATTTCTGTTGTTTGTAAATAAATAGAGGCATGAATATATCTGACGAGAATGATTGGAATCATTATAATCTACCGAATGCATGGTAATATGAATCACGGGTTATACATTTCTTGTCCTACTTTTCACAAAAAGCCTACCTACTATCCACCCCACTCCCTATACATCAGCTATACATTGGAGAAACCCTAATAAAAGCTACAAAGCAACAATGAAAGCTACAAACAATAATGAAAGCTACAAAGCAATACATAACGAGCCTAATACGGAGGAAAGTCCCAATAGTTCTCAAAATCTCTCAGGTGTGATGCCCGCTCCGCAGATAGTGCCTCCTCGGCAGCACGCGCTCTCTCATCAGAAACTTGCGCTCTCTCATCAGAAACTCGTGCTCTCTCATCAGCAGCTCGTGCTCTCTCCTCTGCAGCAAGGCGTCTGATCGACTCATCACGCGCCCTCTCCTCGACGGCAAGGCGACCCTCAGTCTCCCGTCACATCATCCCCGACCAGTGGTCGTTCCTCTCTTGATACACATGACCAACTCGGGCATCAGCTTCCCGCACTAGCTCGCTCTGTCTCCGCTCGTGGGCATGCAGATCACTCTACAGAAAAAGAAAAAAAAAGAACAGATAAAAGGCAGCATAGGCAAAAACATAAATCATACATACATGCATACATTTCACTACACTAAAGTACAGTAATGATACATACCAGGTGATCGGTGCAGCGCAAGCTGAGGCGGTCTTGGAGATACCCAAAAAGCCCCACGTAATCCGTACAAGTCTCTCTCGTGGTCAGAGAAGCGTCCGAGGGATCAAACGGGACCCTCGAGGAGAAGATAGGAGGGGCCGCCTCAAATCCCGCGTAAGGTGCCCCGGACTCGTCATAGCAGATCGTAGCATAATCTCTCCTATAGTCTGGTATAGGCATGCCTAGGGAAGACCTCTCCGGTCGGGCAGCGCTGGAGGACTCGCCAACATAGTAGGGCTGCTCGCACACTGGCGTCTGAGCCCGAGTGCCGTCGAAGAAATCAGATAAGTGGGCACTCCTCCAGGATCCCTCCTGCAAACAAAACACACCATAAAACCTCTGAACATCTCATGAATAAAAGGGGTAAAATAAAAAGGGAATGGAATCACTTACCGGGACCTCCTCCTGACCAAAGACTGCCGCGACAGCCTCCCTTGAAAATACATCCGCCATCGGATCCACCTCCATCACCACCGCCGGGGCATCCCTCGCGCTCAGCAAAGTAGACAAGTAAGGCTCACGGCCCCCGGCGTGAATCCACACCGCTCTACCAACATACTGACGGGTCAGGTCCCGACGAATGACCGATAGTGGCAGGGTCCGCACCGCGAACATAGAGACGGGGATCTCGCCCGGCATCCAGTGAGAGTCCCTAACTCCGGTGATGCCTCGATCCCCTAAATACCATGCCCGCACGCAGGGGCCGGTGAGCACACACTGCTGCTCCTGGATCATCGATACATATGTATAACCAGGGCCGAAGTCGAGGTCGTCCCATCGGAACTTATTCTAAAAAAATGCACAAAGAGAAAGTCAGAAAGACTCAAACAAAAAACCAAGCATGATTAGGCAAAATCTACCTGTGTGAGGGTCAGGGAGTCGATCCGATCCAAAAGCCGCGACACTGTCCGACTCCTCTCGGCGCTCAAGTCAAAATCCCTCCACTGAGTCATGAAAGGCGGCCTCAGTACTCTCGGTCGAGATCGGCTGGGAAGGATGTGTCTCTCATACGCCCACACCTGCGGTAAAAACGAGGACTAGGAGTGTGAAAAATGCGAAGAAGATAAGACGGATAAGTCAAGAAGGCGTCACATACCAGCAGAGCAAAGGTATAACCACCGAAGTCCTTGCGCTTCCGGCAAGTCAGATCCAAAAACTTGTAAAGAAAGGCTAAGCCTGCCCCCGCCCAATCGTAGGAAGCCGCTGCATCCAAATCGCTGAGCGCCTGAATGAGGCCCGCATGTACCTTCCCGCCCTTCGTGCGGAAAATCATCTCACTCAGAGCATATACCAAGAAGCTACGAACCGCCAAGTCGGTATCGTCAGTCTCGCAAAAATCTCGTCTACTCAAGAGGCTCGCGGTGGAAACAAACTTCGCCGGAGTAGACTTGGCGTATAGACGAACTCCCGGTCCAATCAAGGCAGCAAGCCTAGCAGGGTCGACCCGCGGTCGCATCATACCAAAATGGAAATGGACGGGAGTGTTGCTCCCTCGTAATCCGGTCAATAGCGAAAAATCTCGAGGCGAGATAGTCATCTCCCCAAAGGAAAGGTGGAAGGTGGAAGGTGTGGGTCGAATCAACCCACCGCTCACACAAGGCCCGTAGGCCAAAAGGATCGCATACCCCGTTGGTGCGGGGCAGCGCTGCAATAAAGGGCTCGAAGCCCAACTCACGCATGCGGGCTCTCGCCGCGGTGCCTAGCCTATCATACCACGAGTGAACCTCGGCGGTGGTCCCCGAAATCTCAATGAACTAAAAAGGAACAAGATAAGAAAATTTAAATACTGCTCCTAAAGCATGCAATTGATAAGAACGCGTTAAGACTAGGTATTCTTTCATTTTCTAACCTAGAGACATCCGGTCAGGTAGGACCAATTTTCTGTAAAAATCTCTCCTGTAGGGTCATTCACGTAAGGTTTAGTCAATTCTTTAATCCACCCTCGTCTGCGGTGACGAGGAGCATAGATTAGGCTTTACTATTCACGTGCATTAGTTAAGTTTTTACTATTCACGTGCACTATCCACGTTTTTACTATTCACGTGCATTAGCTAAGTTTTTACTATTCACGTGCACTATTCACGTTTTTACTATTCACGTGCATTAGCTAAGTCTTTACTATTCACGTTTTTGCTATTCATTTGCACTATTCACGTTTTCACTATTCACGTGCACTATTCATGTCTTCACTATTCACGTCGTTTTTACTGTTAGCATGCATAAATTCGTAGTGTCACTATTCACATGCATATAGCGCGCATTCTTACAAAAATAAACAGGTGTTACTTGTAAATAAAGGAATTCACGTTTTCTAGCTAAAGTCCTCTAAGGCAGTCTAAGGGTTAGCATGCAAATCATGTTCGTATAGGAATGCTAAAGCCTAGAGTTCGAATCGAATAAAAGTGAGAAATTACTTACCTCGTTGCAGCGTGTCCTGCTCAAATGCGTCGTAGGGTCGTGAAAGGTATCCACTCTATCCAGGTTTACGTAAACCTCGTCCATGCCTCTAGTGCCATCACATTCATCTAAATCCATCCCGAGAATAATCCAAATTGAAGTCTAGTGAGAGAAAGAGGAGAGAGAAGGTGTGGGGTTGAAATGAAACCCCACCACCTTATATAGGAAAAGGGAATGGCATTCCCGTAAATAGTGAAAAAAATACGATTTGACATAAAGGTAAAAAGTAAATAATTAATTACTAGGTACACAGACCTCCGATTTGCAGTCCGTTTCAGCCTGTATTTCTCCCAGATAGCGACCAACATTGTCAAGATATGAACTCCAGACCATAGTCATTTTTTACAGAACAGCGACACCAGTCAAAATACAGACGATAGTCAACAGAAGAACAATCATTAGTTTATATCATTTCAGACTAAAACACGTTCCCATTGAACCTCCGAGATGAAAGCTCCAGTGAGAAAATACAGACAACAGTGTTGTAAGAAAATCCAGAAACAATCCCTGCTTTTGAGCCATCTGACTCACGGTCGCAGACCGGAGTTGCTTTTGAGCCATCTGACTCGCGGTCGCAGACCGGAGTTGCTTTTGAGCCATCTGACTCACGATCGCAGACCGGAGTTGCTTTTGAGCCATCTGACTCGCGGTCGCAGACCGGAGTTGCTTTTGAGCCATCTGACTCGCGGTCGCAGACCGGAGTTGCTTTTGAGCCATCTGACTCGCGGTCGCAGACCGGAGTTGCTTTTGAGCCATCTGACTCGCGGTCGCAGACCGGAGTTGCTTTTGAGCCATCTGACTCGCGGTCGCAGACCGGAGTTGCTTTTGAGCCATCTCACTCGCGGTCGCAGACCGGAGTTGCTTTTGAGCCATCTGACTCGCGGTCGCAGACCGGAGTTGCTTTTGAGCCATCTGACTCACGGTCGAGACCGGAGTTGCTTTTGGGCCATCTGACTCATGGTCGCAGACCGGAGTTGCTTTTGAGCCATATTTATCTAAGATCGTAGACTAGGGTAGCTATTGAGCCATCATCCTCGCAGTCGCAGACTAGGGTAGCTTTTGAGCCGTTTTTACCGAAGATTGTAGACTAAGGTAGCTATTGAGCCATCATCCTCGCAGTCACAGACTAGGGTAGCTTTTGAGCCGTTTTTACCGAAGATTGTAGACTAAGGTAGCTATTGAGCCATCATCCTCGCAGTCGCAGACTAGGGTAGCTTTTGAGCCGTTTTTACCGAAGATTGTAGACTAGGGTAGCTATTGGGCCATCATCCCCACCGACGTAGACCAAATCTCTTTAGAGTCGTTCTCATCGCAGTCAGCCAACGTAGGCCGGAGTCGAAAAGGGGGACATTCGCCAGCAGCCGATTCAGAGGCAGCACGGTGCAACCCAAAGCAGAGTTTGAAGAAATCAGAGAACAACGCCGGAGCGCGCAGCGCAAAGGACAGGTATGCTCCCTCCTACTCTTTACGTGTCTTTTACTTTTATATGTTTTACATTGCATGTGTTGCGTTAGCAAAAAAACGTTTTCGAAACACACACATCACTGTCAAAATAGAAAAGTAGGGGCAACTGTAGACACCGAGTCGGAGGACCTGTGATGAAAACCTGAAAACAAGACGGTTGAAGCGATTGATTCCGGAAGTTTTGAAAAATATATAAAGAATAATAAGCGAAGGAAAATTAGCGGCACGGCGCGGGTGCTTAGCGGCATCCGGCACGCGGACGACAATGGTCGAACGCCCACTCGGTAGCGCGGGACGTGCGCTCGGCATCCGTCGGACGCACCGCAAGTGGCACGCTCTCGACGTCCGAGCAATGCCCGGGTCCGGTGGCACGGAGCGCGTTCTCGTGGGCCGCTGAACGCACGTGCCCGGTAGCGCGAAGCGCGCGTTCGACGGTCGCGACGTGTGAGCGTCCGGCGGTGCGGAACGCGCGCTCGGCGGCCGCGGGCTGCGCACGCCCGATGGCTCGAGGCACGCCCCGAGGGTCGTCGGGCGGGCGCCCAACCACGTCGGGCGAACGCCCGACGGAGGTTGGGAGCGGGCGCCCAACCTAGCGTTGGGCGCTCGCCCAACGCCGTTGGGCGATCGCCCAATGATTGTTGGGCATTAGCCCAACACTAGGTTGGGCGGCCGCCCAACCCCAATGGGCGACGCCCAATTTCTTTTGGGCGTCGCCCATTGGTCTGGGGACCCGTTTGCCTATAAAAGGCACGGATCCCCATGCAAAGAGAGAGGAAAAAAAGGGGGGAGAGGAGGAATCCTTAGAGAGCTTCTCACACTAGATATTTTTCTAGAGAGAGGAAGTTGATTTTTTTAGGAAAAAACATTTTTTTTCCTAAAAATTGAAAATCTCTAAATTTCCTAAGTTCAATTTTTACTAAATTTTTTATAAAAAACGGGAGCTCGTGGTTCGTGGAATCAATCGGCTTCAACTGTCAGATACCGAATTCAAAGTATTATCCGAGGACTAGACTCTTTATTTTATTTAATTTATTCTCTTCTTCTATTTTTATGCTATAGTTTTTATTCATTTAGTCATTTATTTATTTTGTCACATTTTATTTAATTAGCGTATTTATTTAATTTTCGTTTCGTGTTAAATAAAATTCGGTTTTGTTTTAAAATAAAAAACCTCGTTTTGATGTCCCAATACGAACCGTGATCCGATAAAAGGTAGTTCGGGTATCGAAAACGTTGTAATTACAAGTTTTTAATTTAAAAGGAATTTCCAAATAATGTTTTGAAATAAAAAACGTCGTTTAGGAATTTCCGTTTTCGACTATGATCCATCTTTGGTAGTTCGGAAACCCAAAACGATTGAATTAGATTTAATTTAAAGCTTTTGAATAAATCTGGAAACATTTAGGAGTGCTGCTGTAATTTACCTATTCTCTCACTAAATGCTGTTTACCGACGGATTTTCCGTCGGTAAATCTGCCAAAATGTAAAAAATGCCATTTCAGTCCCTTTTTCTTAACTTTTAAACTTTTAATCCTTAGTACATATATATAAATATGTAATATATGTTTTTCAAATTATTTTAGAACTTTAGCATATATAATCATTCTAGAATATTTGTATATTATTATTCATTCCATTTTAGTATATATATGTATTCCTTTTTATTAATTTGGATTATGTTTTAAATGTTAGTTATTTGGTATTTTGAGAAATAATTAATATATATTAGCATATGGTATTTTTGGTATTTAAAACTATAGTAGTTATGTATATGTATAGTTTTTGGAACATTTGGGTTATTTTAGTGATTATTGAATAAAATTATTTTTGGATAAGAATTATTTTCTTAGTTATAGGATTTACTTATTATTTTCACATTTTCAAAGTATAGATATATTGTACCTATTATTTTTATATATACATATAGCTTCTTTTGTATTAACTCTTATTTTATATTCTATTTTTGATTTAAATGTATATACGTATGTACAAATTATTTTCTTTACCCTTTGAGCCCATTCATGGGTCCATATTTCAAATGGGCTTTATTTAAGTGTAAATATTAGTTAAAATAAGTTTATTGTTGTAATTATAACAATTAGAGAGTCCATTAAATAAGTGGGAAAAATAAATCACAAAAAGAGAGTTTTCAATTGAATTATTTAAACTAATGAGTTTTTTTTCTAATGTAAATAAATAGAGTCATTCTTGTTAATATTCCAAATCGTCTTCAAAACACCACGTTTTAAAACCTTAATCCGTTCCAAAGGCGGATTAAAGGATCATTGTAATTAAAATCGTTTTCTTTGCAAATAATAGATTTTTGAATCATTTTCTTAAAGGATTTGTACAAAATGAAATTGACTTTTATGTTTAACCATGTTTTCTTATTAAAAGGTTCTTTATCTCAAACGTTTTCAAATACTCGAGTCGTTCCAACGGCGATTCGGGTAAGCTTCATCAAACGAGGTTTTAAAACGCTCCTAAATCGTTCCAACGGCGATTAAGGTGCGAACCATGTAAATAAAACTCGTTTTGGGGAAATAAGTTAGTGTAGAATAAACACACAACATAACATTTAAATACGGTTGTAAATAAATCATTTCTTTCTTCCCTCTCTGTGTATGTATAAACATAAATGGGTGATTCTTTACTGAGGTGGCTTTTCAATATCATATGCTCAAAATGGTTTCTAAAAAGAGAAAGAAAAGGGTTTCAAATGAATTTTAAACTTCAAGAAGTATACGATTAGTCCGTTATCGCCTAACATGCTGAGTAGGAGGCCGGTGGTTCATAACCGGGCGATGTCGGGGTGCCTAGTAGCCTTTCTCTGGAAAGGAGCTAGCCTTCTCGGCTCGTACCTAAGTTTCCCGAACCCACACCGGTCTCCCGCAAGGGATCGGTGTTCATTTTCCCATTCGTGGGTGGCGACTCTTCCATATCTCCGAGCTCCAGTCCTGCCGAGCAGCTTGATTCCACGATTGGTTGCTTTCGGCGCCAATCACCGCTTACGTCGCCATGAGGTTGTCCACCCCCCGGTCCGCCCGGGAGATTAGGCCGCGACACCTCGTCTAACAGCTGCTGTCTTGTACTTTTTGTCGATACAACTCAGCAGCTTCGTTCCGAAGTTGTTCAATGAAGGTCTTCTCGATCCTTCTTTCGCTGAGCTGCGTTTTGTACATAACGACAGCGTTTTGCATACACGGGCCGTGTGGTCCTGATCTGTTTGACTTGGGCTTTGACTTCCGTATTGGGCTTTAAGCCTTTTAATCTTTATGTCTCATTAACAATTTAACTCAACATTGAACAAACACATTAGTGTAATAAATCAAAGCATTTAAACTTAGTGTGTTTAGAATATATTTAATTTTACTTAAATAATTTTGTCAAATCAAAATCATGTGGAAAGGTGTTTCAACAACTTATACCTAAGGCGATTAACCCTACTTATCCTTCTATGGTTCATAGCATGTGATTCCCTTGTAAGACCGAAACTAGCTCTAAGGCTCGGAAATTTGGGTTTGAGTTTAATCTTCCATAAGGTTGTCAATCTTATAAGCTCTAACTTAGTCAGACTCAGCTCACGATATGTGCCAAGATGATATTTGGATTTATGAATGAGTTAACCGAGAAAAGCAAAGCGTAAGACTCAGAATAATAACAATCAATTCAATAAAACAAAACTTAGATTAATATTAAAGATGAAGAAAGTATTGTCAAGATGATACAATTAGCCTAGGATTCATAGAATGGATCAGAGGCAAACAAAATGTAAAAGAGAAAGAAATCCCTTTCAGTGAACCTGTAAACCAATGCAGACGTCTTCCTAGGACTTGAAGGATAGAAGCCTTGAATAATCCTCTAAGAGCACGGAGGTTGGTGTTCTTCAATGGCAGACGGAGGAAGGAGGAGGATTCTTCAAGGGTGGAGGCTGGGGTTTCTTTACAAAAACTAAAGATATCTAATACAATGTTACAAAGTCATATTTATAGTTGTAGTTTCGTGTCTAAAACCTAGTCTAACTTGTTCCCCAATGCAGGTGGAAAAGTGGAGGCGAAATCGTGGAGTCGTGGGGCCGGGAATCAGTATTTTTA
Organism: Euphorbia lathyris; assembly: GCF_963576675.1. NCBI lineage: Eukaryota > Viridiplantae > Streptophyta > Magnoliopsida > Malpighiales > Euphorbiaceae > Euphorbia > Euphorbia lathyris. The sequence goes on along the minus strand of NC_088917.1, from coordinate 39,564,019 downwards.
CTGATTCATGTAGGCCAGCTCACCGAGCTGGCCTGTAGAGGCTAGTTCAACGGGCTGGTGATACCCAGTTGGTCGAGCGACTATCAGGGGTCACCAAGACGCGATTTTAGCCTGAATTAATTTGATCCCGTTTAACCTACACACGCATATAAACTCCAAAAACATTAGTCCAAAGGCTAAATTGGCCCACCAGTCGTTAGATTTGAGTAAAAAATCCATTTGGTGCGACCTTTGGTGGATCAATTAGCCGAAAGAAATAAGGTGTAGTTCACGTGTGTGCTATTTTGGCAATATTTTGCATGAAAACAATCAGAAACGGCTAGAAACTACAAAAGTAAATAAAACATGTACTAAAACTAAATAACACACACACATACAAGTGCGAGAAATGCTCGCTTATTGAATGAAAACTAATCAAAACTATCCTAAAAATCGTACCTAAAGATAGGGGTTTTCGACCCCTATCAACAGCCGTCTAGTAATATTGCCTCAACTTCTAATATACGCAATTAGTCAAAGGTTATACCAGTTGGACACATCATCTTACCTAAGATTTAGAAAGTCTTGCTCTCCATTCCGAATATCAGATACTAGAGGAAGTAACAATTAATAATGGTTCTAAACTCCCTATTCATTCTATTGGTTCCTTTGCTTGGTAAAAATCTTAAGTTCAAAGATATTTTATACGTTCCTTTCGCTTCTCAAAATTCAATAAATGCTTGTTCACTAACAACTTCTAATAATACTTATGTTGAGTTCTTTTATGATTACTTTATTATGAAGGATTTAGCAACGAATGCAGCAATCCTCAAAAGGCAGAGTAAAGATGGCGTATATTATCTTCTAGTTTCCTCTGAATTCCAGTTCAAATAAATATTACTTCACTTTCTTCTTGGCATGCCCGATAAGGACACACTGCAATTCCAGTTGTTAGAAAATTAGTTTCTTCTGATATATTTTTTTTCTTCTCTACTAATAAAAATAACAATCTTTGTGAACCTTGTTTATTGAGTAAAATTCACAAACTTCCTTTTGTTAAGTCTACTTTATGGCTAAACAGTACTTTAAATTAATTTGTTCAAGTGTTTGGGGACCTGCAAAAATTACATCTACTGATGGATATTCTTATTATGTTCTTTTCTTTGATCATTATACCAAATATTCTTGGATATACTTTCTTAAGCACAAATCAGATGTTTATAGTATTTTTGTCAAATTTCGCTTACTTGTTCAAAAATATTTTAGGTTTCCCATTAAAGCTTTTCAGTCTAATAAGGGAAAGAGTTCCGTGCTCTCACTAAGTACTTATCTGATAATGGAATTGTTCATCACTCTTCATGTCTTTCTACTCCTATACAAAATGGTTGTGCAGAACAAAAACATCGTCACATTATTGAAATTGGTCTTGCGATGCTTAATCATTCATAATTACCTGATATTTTTTTGGACTTATGCTTTTGATACTGTTGTTTATGTTATCAATCATCTTCCTATATCCACTATTAATACCATTTCAGAAACTGTTTAGAAAAATTCTCGATTATTCACAACTTTGGATTTTTAGTTGTTTATGTTATCTTTTTATTATGTTCTTATGTTCCACACAAATTAGCTCTACGATCCTCTAAATGTATTTTCTTAAGATACAGTAGACTTCATAAAGGATATCATTATTATGATCCTATTAAGATACAGTAGACTTCATAAAGGATATCATTATTATGATCATATTTCTGGAAAAAATTATGTCTTGCGCCATGTTTTGTTTGATGAACAAGATTTTCCATTTGAGGTAATAATTAAAGAAGTGACCAGTATCCATGACTCAAGACCACCCATACTCCATAATCTTATGGTTTCCTATCCGCTCCTAAATTGAAATTTACAACAGAAACATCTCGTACCTATTCAACCTGAAGCACCTTCTATGTTTTCGAATATATCCTAGACAAGCAGTCCCCCTTTGTTGCATCCGCAAATCACTATGTGTCACGTCCATGCTATTGGTCCCGTGTAACTTAATATGATTAGTTCCAAGAGGGGGGGGGGGGGTTAGGAACTAATATAGCTTTTTCGCTTAATAATGCTGACTTAATTAAATGTTTGATAATTTAACTCAGCTTTAGGTCAGCAAGGCTGAGGAAAGTGTAAGACAGCTTTAATCAAACACTGACTAAAGCTGTTTCAATTGTGAGTTGGGAGACAACTCTTTAGGTCAGCTTCCAACTCAGCACTCTGATTACTCAGCGTCGGCTTATACAAATTATATACTGAGTAATTTAAGCAAACAACGCATACATATATATATCAAGAGAAAGGATTAGAGATTACTCAGCAGTCTTATCCTGGTTCGGCCTCACCGCCTATGTCCAGTCCCTAGAATCCCTCCGGGCTTTTTCAATCCACTACTGAGCTCTTTAAAGGTAGAGCACAAACCGTTTACAAAGCAATTGAGTATGCAAGAGTACCATCCTCTATTCGTCTACTCAATCCTACTGAGCGCTATAACCGAACACTCAGATTTTCTCTACCGCTGAGTACTAAAACCGAGTACTCAGCTTCACTCTTCTAACCTTTACGATTGATACAAGATTGTTCTATCTAAATGAAGAACACTTTAGATGAATACAAATTCACTCTAGACTTTTACACAATGATTGGAAATTTGGTGTAAGAACTTGCTTTGTTTTTAGACAGCTTCTATTTTGGATTTTCACTATTGTGAAGATTTGCTTTTCTGTCTGTATAGGCTTGTATGTGTCGTTAGGATCCAAGTGATGAACTTGTCCTTTTATAATGAATTCTGAAGCTTTAAATCATTTGAATCCCGACATATCCATTGGGAGTAACGGTCTTCAAACGTCATTCATTGGTCAGCTTCCAGAATTGCAGGCCAATCCTGTCGTCTGATTTTAGCAGGCGTCAGGCTTGCCAGTTTTGTCTTCTTCTGCCAGATTCGTCTTCTAGCGCCAGTTTTGTCTTCTTGCCAAATGCCAGTTGATCCATGCGTCTCGAAAAGGTCTCTAGGCGGATTTCCGAGGCTTCTGAATTGTTGCAGACCTGTGTCGGACTTTGTCTTCTAGTCAACGGATCATTGGCGCTGTCCTGACTACTACTCAGCTTTATTTGATCGGCTTTGTCTTCAATCTATTTCTTTATCTGTGCTGAGTCATATTCTACTCAGCTTCTTCGGTCAGCTTTGTCTTCAAGCGTTATTCTGAAGAAGACTTTTCTTTTAACAAGGCTGAGTTACATTTTACTCAGCTTCTGTTGTGTGTCAATGCTCATGCTGACTTTGTTCTGTCTTTCTTATTGAACACTTAGTTCTTGTTCTCGTTAGTAAACTTTACTCAACATTGAACAAACTCATTAGTACAATTAAATCAAAGCACTTAAATTTAATTGCCTTAATCATGGGATTAACCTAAATAATTTTGTCAAATCAAAATCATGTGGAAAGGTATTTCAACACATGCCCCAAAATTTTTAAAATTTATTATAATTTGACATTAGATTATATAACATCTCGAATTTATTATTTTAGACATGAGATAACATGTTTGGTTTAATCCGTTCATAATTTTACGTGTAATTTTAATAAGAATCGAGATTGGGAATATATGATAGAATTTTTGTGAACGATATAATAAATAAAGGTCCAAAATGGAAGCCGGTTAATTATTCGGATCACAGATGAATTTTTAGATTCTTCGACTGATAATGAACAATTAAGCGCTTAATCTTCTATTTACTCGTAAAATGGAAAAAATATGAAAAGAGGGAGGAAATGGATTAAAGGAAATAATAAACAACCATAGGAGTAAAAATTTGTTAAAGAAACCTAATTATGTGAAAATAGTAAAAATTTGGATTCGTTTGGTAAAAATGATTCTTTTAGTAAAAATAGTCGTGTTAAACGTTTGAGTTGGATTCGTTTGATAAAAATGATTCGTTTAGTAAAAAGATTCGTGTTAGACGTTGAATTGGATTCATTTTGGTAAAAGTTTAGACGTTAAATTGGATTTGTTTGGTAAAAAAATCGTTTTAGACTTTGAATTCGATTTGTTTGGTAAAACAAAAAGCTGTTTTAAATTTGGAGTTGGTTTTTTTCTAGTAAAATGAGTCCGACCAATTACATGAACTTCATAAAAAAAAATGGACAAAAATAACGATCACACTGTTTGGAATCTGAATATATCTACTTGTGCTATGTACTTATTCATCAATATTTGATGGTGATTTCATAATTACCACAACTCTTAAACTTGTGGACTCAAGAAAGATATTTATTTTATAATTACCCTACAGTTCAGGGGAGTGGTTCATTGGTACAGGGCTCTGAAACACTCATCAGCAGCTTTAGGTTTATTGATGCCAAATAGATTGTCTAGATACTGGAGAAACATAAACATAAAGTAAATATTAACTATGATTTAGGTTATAGGTAAAACAATGACTAAAATTTTGAACTATTTTTGGGCTTGTTAATTATACTAGTTTATATTATTTCAGTTGTTGTTATAAGATCCAACAATAATTAGATTATTTAGAATTTGGTAGAATTACGTGGCTTTCATTCCCTATTTGAAAATATCGGGATATATAGAAATCTTGATAATTGACGGGTTTGTCAAAGCCCGACAAAATAGATTTATAATTTTTCTGATTTCTCTATTGGACTACAATTTGATTTGTAGTAATAGTAGGACCATGTCGAATCTTAAAAGAACAATTAACCTCTTAATTCAAATGAGCAAATAAAATAAAAAGGGGGTGTTAGACGAGGTGCCGCGGCCTAATCTCCCGGGCGGACCGGGGGGTGGACAACCTCATGGCGACGTAAGCGGTGATTGGCGCGGAAAGCAACCAATCGTGGAATCAAGCTGCTCGGCAGGACCGGAGCTCGGAGATATGGAAGAGTCGCCACCCACGAATGGGAAAATGAACACCGATCCCTTGCGGGAGACCGGTGTGGGTTCGAGAAACTTAGGTACGAGCCGAGAAGGCTAGCTCCTTTCCGGAGAAAGGCTACTAGGCACCCCGACATCGCCCGGTTATGAACCACCGGCCTCCTACTCAGCATGTTAGGCGATAACGGACTAATCGTATACTTCTTTAAGTTTAAAATTCATTTGAAACCCTTTTCTTTCTCTTTTTAGAAACCATTTTGAGCATATATTATTGAAAAGCCACATCAGTAAAGAATCACCCATTTATGTTTATACATACACAGAGAAGGGGGGAAAAAGAAGTGATTTATTTACAACCGTATTTAAATGTTATGTTGTGTGTTTATTCTACGCTAACTTATTTCCCCAAAACGAGTTTATTTACATGGTTCGCACCTTAATCGCCGTTGGAACGATTTAGGTGCGTTTTAAAACTCCGTTTGATGAAGCTTACCCGAATCGCCGTTGGAACGACTCGAGTAATTGAAAACGTTAAAGTAAAAGCCTTTTAATAAGAAAACGTGGTTAAACATACAAGTCAATTTTATTTTGTACAAATTCATTAAGAAAGCGATTCAAAATCTATTATTCGCAAAGAAAACGATTTTAATTACAATGATCCTTTAATCCGCCTTTGGAACGGATTAGGGTTTTAAAACTTGGTATTTTGAAGACGATTTGAAATATTAACAAGAATGACTCCATTTATTTACATTACAAATCTAAAAAAACATTAGTTTAAATAATTCAATTGAAAACTCTCTTTTCGGTGATTTATTTTCCCCACTTACTTAATGGACTCTTTAACTATTATAATTACAATAAACTAACATTTACACTCAAATGAAGCCCTTTTGGAACATGGACCCATGAATGGGCCAAAAGAATAAAGAAAATGGTTTTAGACCATATATATATATATGTATACATTTAAATCAAAAAGGAAGATAAGAAAATAAGATTTAACCAAAAATCACTATATGTATATGAAGATAATAAACACAATATATCTTATACTTTGAAATGTGAAAATAATAAGTAAATCCTATAACTAAGAAAGTAATACTTATCTAAAAATAATTTAACTCAATAATCACTAAAATAACCCAAATATTCTAAAAAAAACTATACATATATATACATAATTAATATAGTTTAAATATCAAAAATACCATATGCTAATGTCTATTCATTATTTCTCAAAATATCAAGTAACTAATATTTAAATATAACCTAAGTTAATAAAAAAGGGAAATACATATATATATATTTATACTTATATTACAAAATAGAGTAAAAAGAGATATACAAATATTCTAAAATAGATATATATACTAAAGTTCTAAAATAAGTTGAAAAACATGCATTACATAATCATATATATATATACTAAGGATTAAAAGTCTAAAAGTTAAGAAAAATGGACTTAAATGGCATTTTTTACATTTGGCAGATTTACCGACGGAAAATCCGTCGGTAAACAGCCTTTAGTGACAGAATTGGCAAATTACAGCAGCACTCCAATATTTTCAAGATTTGTTCAAAAAGCCTTAAATTAAATCTAATTCAATCGTTTTGGACTTCCGAACTACCAAAAATGGATCATAGTCGAAAACGGAAGTTCCTAAAACGATGTTTTTATTTTAAAACATTATTTGGAAATTTCTTTTAAATTAAAAAACTTATAATTACAACGTTTTCGACACCCGAACTACCTTTTTATCGGATCACGGTTCGTATTGGGATGTCAAAACGAGGTTTTTATTTTAAAACAAAACCGAATTTTATTTAACACGAAACGAAAATTAAATAAATATGCTAACTAAATAAAACGTGACAAAATAAATAAATGACTAAAGGAATAAAAAAAACTATAACATAAAAAAAATAAATAGAAGGAGAGAAATAAATTAAATAAAATAAAGAGTCTAGTCCTCGGATAATACCTTTAATTCGGTATCTGACAGTCGAAGCCGATTGATTCCACGAACCGCGAGCTTCCGTTTTTTTATGAAAATTTAGTAAAAATTGAACTTACGAAATTTGGAATTTTTGAGAAAAAAAATATTTTTCTCAAAAAAAATCCACTCTCTCTCTAAAAATGTTTAGAGTGAGAAAGTTTTCCTCCTAAAAAAAATCCTCTCCCCAAAAAAGCCCCCCTTTCACCTTGGGATCCGTGCCCTTATATAGGGAAACGGATCCCGGTACAATGGGCGACGCCCAAAAAAATTTGGGCGTCGCCCATTGTAGTTAAGCGGCTGCCCAACCTAGTGTTGGGCTACCGCACAACCTTGTTGGGCGGCCGCCCAACATGAGTTGGGCGGCCGCCCAACGGCGTTGGGCGAGCGCCCAACGCGAGGTTGGGCGCCCGCGCCCAACCCTCGTCGGGCGTCCGCCCGACGTGGTTGGGAGCCCGCCCGGCGACCCTTGGGGCGTGCCCCGCGCCGTCGGACGCGTGCACTCCGTGGCCGCCGAGCGCGCGTTCCGCGTAGCCAGACGCTCGCACATCGCGGCCGCCGAACGCGCGCCTCACGCTGCCAGGCGCGTGCGCTCAACGGCCCACGAGGGCGCGCACCGCCAGCGGTCCCAGGCATTGCTCGGACGGCGAGAGCGTGCCACTCGCGGTGCGTCCGACGGACGCCGCGCGCACGTCTCGAGCCGTCAAGCGGGCGTTCGACCATCGTCGTCCGCGTGCGGGATGTCGTTGCGTGCCCGCACCGTGCCGTCAATTTTCCTCCGCTTATTATTCTTTATATATTTTTCAAAACTTCCGGAATCAATCGCTTCGACCGTATTGTTTTCAGGTTTTCGTCACAGGTCCTCCGACTCGGTGTCTACAGTTGCCCCTACTTTTCTATTTTGACAGTGATGTGTGTGCTTCGAAAACGTTTTTTGCTAACGTAACACATGCAATATAAAACATATAAAAGTAAAAGACACGTAACGAGTAGGAGGGAACATACCTGACCTTTGCGCTGCGCGCTCCGGTGTTGTTCTCTGACTTCTTCAGACTCTGCTTCGGGCTGCACCCTAGTTCACGACTGCGGGGATAATGGCTAAATAGCTACCCTAGTTTACGACTGCGGGGATAATGGCTAAACAGCTACCCTATTTCAAGATTGCGGGGATAATGGCTAAATAGCTACCCTTATTTTAAGATTGCGGGGATAATGGCTAAATAGCTACCCTATTTCAAGATTGCGGGGATAATGGCTAAACAGCTACCCTATTTCAAGATTGCGGGGATAATGGCTAAACAGCTACCCTATTTCAAGATTGCGGGGATAATGGCTAAACAACTACCCTATTTCAAGATTGCGGGGATAATGGCTAAACAGCTACCCTATTTCAAGATTGCGGGGATAATGGCTAAAAAGCAACTCCGGTCAGCGACCACGAGTCAGATGGCTAAAAAGCAACTCCGGTCTGCGACCGTAAGTCCAATGGCTAAAAAGCAACTCCGGTCTGCGACCGTGAGCCAAATGGCTAAAAAGCAACTCCGGCCCGCGACCGTGAGTCAAATGGCTCAAAAGCAACTTCGGTCTGCGACCGAGAGTCAAATGGCTCAAAAGCAACTCCGGTCTGCGACCGTGAGTCAGATGGCTAAAAAGCAACTCCGGTCTGCGACCGTGAGTTAGATGGCTCAAAAGCAACCCTGGTCCACGACCGCGGGTAAGATGGCTCAAAAGCAACCCTGGTCCACGACCGTGGGTAAAATGGCTCAAAAGCAACTCCGGTCTGCGACCGTGAGTCAGATGGCTCAAAAGCAACTCCGGTCTGCGACCGTGAGTCAGACGGCTCAAAAGCAACTCCGGTCTGCGACCGTGAGTCAGATGGCTCAAAAGCAACTCCGGTCTGCGACCGTGAGTCAGATGGCTCAAAAGCAACCCTGGTCCACGACCGTGGGTAAAATGGCTCAAAAGCAACCCTGGTCTGCGACCGCGAGTCAGATGGCTCAAAAGCAACTCCGGTCTGCGACCGTGAGTCAGATGGCTCAAAAGCAACCCTGGTCCACGACCGCGGGTAAAATGGCTCAAAAGCAACCCTGGTCTCTAAATCGACCGTAGGCAAAATGGCTCAATAGCAACCCTGGTCTCTAAATCGACCGCAGGCGTGTAGTGATGCATATAGATGGGTGAATGTAGCCTAGTCTATGGATGTATGTAAACACCTATATGTGTGTGTGCCGGTGACCGTGCGTGTGTTTGAATGTGCATACGTGTGGCCTATGTGTTTTGCTTTATATGGATGTATGGACATGTGTGTATGCAAACTATGTATGTGTGGATGAGATGGTCGAATGGATTCCCTTTTCATAGGCTGGAGGATTTCGGTAGCTTTAGATCGATAAATGATGCTTCGGGCCATCCCCAAGGTGTGCAAGGACGAGGGTGAGGATAAGTTTGAAACCAAGGGTTATAAGGACGGGAATTTGGTTTTGATGAGCTTGTATCAAGGAAAGGTATGTGGCGATGCATAGAGATGGGTGGATGTAGCCTAATCCATGGATGCATGTAAACACTTATGTGTGCGTATGCAGGTGACCGTGCGTGTGTTTGAATGTGCGCACGTGTGGCCTATGTGCTTTGCTTTATATGGATGTATGGACATGTGGGAATGCAAACTATGTACATGTGGATGAGATACTCGGATGGATTCCCTTTTCATAGGCTTGGAGGATTTTCGTAGCTTCAGATCGAGAAATGATGGTTCGGGCCGTCCCCAAGGAGTGCGAGGATGAGGGCGAGGTTAAGTTTGAAACCAAGGGTTGTAAGGATGAGGATTTGGTCTTGATGAGCTCGTGTCAAAGAGGCTCTCACATTTAACCAGAGTTTGACGTATTCATTTTCTCCCTAATTTTTGCCTGAGCTGCCCTTTTCGGGTTTTCAACTCAACGGGATCTCTCCGATATTCTCTATCTCTCCTTTTGCATGAACTGCCCCCTAGGGGTTTTCAATTCATCTTTTCTATATCTCACTGATTTTCTCTATCTCTCCTTTTGCTTGGATCGCCTCTTTTGAGGTTTTCAATCCAACCTTTTTGTTCAATTTTTCTTCTCCTTTTCTTTCTTTCTTGATTGTGAATGATACCGGATAGCACAGGGGGTTTATATCCACGGGCCATTTCTATGCTAATCATTTGACGATGAGTTCATGCCCGATGCCTTCATTAATGGAGAAGCTTCCACAGTGAGATGGACGTTGATCTGATTGTAGGGTCGTGCCCTCGATTAAAGTTACCGACTTGGCGTAGGTTAGAAGTTGATGCTAGCGTATGCCCCTGCCAACTCGAGGTGAGATTTCATGTGCGCCAAACTAGGGATACTGCCGTTGGGAGTAGCTATGGAGGAGAGGCGCTTCGGTCGAAGTTTGACCCTTGAGAGGACCACATAGGAGCAGAGGAACCAGACTTCATGGAGCATGAGAGAGAGGAATAGTCTTTTTTTTTAGTTTTTCTTTTTTATAGATTTTGGATCGGTTTATGGGTGTTGGGGTGATTTCAGTTGAGATGGGGTGTCTATTGATGCGGGTGTTTTCATTACAAATGCAACCGTCTAGCTTAAATAAAGCACCTGGCAAAGATACATTGAATTGTTTACTGCTCAGTTTATTAACCACTGTCACCAAAGCATGCCCTTTCGGGTTTTCACACTTCAGTTATTTTAACTCTCTCCTTTTACCCCGGAATTTTCAAATAAGCGCCCCGTGGGGTTTTCACTTATTGGGGTGTCCCTTATTGTTGCATAGGCCGTCCTTTGCGGATTTTCAACCTATCGGGATTTTCTTTCTTTCTTTTCTTTTTTTTTTAATTTTCATGAGAAGGATTCCTCGGTTCCCTCGAGATTGATTAAAGTTCTAAACTTTGTCGCCGCCTTCGGCTTCATTCGCCTACGCATATGATCTTTCTTCGTTAAAGTGAGCTTGTCTCATACATTTGATCACCCATTTGCTGGGCAATGTCAACCGCTCTTGTCCCCTTGACGCCCCTCGGCTAGTTACGTCTACTGGATAATTTTCTCTTACTTCTGATTGGCTTGACTTTGCCCCTGAGCCTTTTCAGCATTGCCCTTTTTTCTTCTCTTTTTTTTTGAGTCATCATAGATCTGAACCTTTTCATTGATCCTGGAGCAGGGTCCTTTATCGTTGATAGGTTAGTTGCCCCCGCCTCGTTCTAAATGGCGCACTCCTGTACTTGTGTCCCCCTTTGGGGGGAGAAATCTTTGTCGGTGCCTCAGTGTAAGTATGGCTCTGAGGGCTTGTTGCTTGCTCCATATTTTCTTTTCTTTTTCTCTCTTTTGGACTTTGTTGATTGTTGCTCAATCTTCTTCTTGGCAAAAGCTGGTGAGAACCCTTCGTTTGATGGGTCAGGGAATCGCTTCTCATGATTTATTTTGCTTTTTTTTTTTTTTTACCCTCTTAATTTTCTCTCTTCAGTGGTTAAGTACTGAGCAATAAGTATATTCTAGATCTTACGTCCGTGCCATGATAGGAGCGGGAATATCTCAATTGAGTAGATATCAAATGTAAGTATGTATGTTTAGGATAAATTTGCGGAAACGAAATTTCATTGAATTCAAAAGGAGGTTAATAACATCTTATGGAATAGAAGATAAAATAAAAGACAAGGATAAAGACTACAAGTGCACTCCTCTCTCTCATGCTACTTCAAGAAGCTTCAGATTCTCCCACTTCTTAAGTGTCCTCAATCTCGAGAACTTCTTCTTTAGGTTATCCGGATCCGTTGTAGACTTCGCCATTCAAGGAACAAGTCGAAGGCTTCGTCTGTTGAGAAGGACCTGGATCACTTATCTTTCCCGCTTCGATGAGATCTTGGATTTCATGCTTCAACTTCATGCAAGTGCTTGTTTCGTGACCATATTTCTGGTGGAAGTGACAGTAGCCCCTGCGTTTGACTAATTCAGTGGTTGGACCTCCCGTGGCTGGTAGGGGATGAAGTATATCATGCATTTGTAGGCCCTCCAATACTTTTAATAAGGGTTGAGTGAAAGTGGAGAATTCCCTTCCCTCCCTTCTATACTGAGTGGGCGACGGAGGGCGAACAACCCTGGTAATCCCATGTCCCCGATGGTGTGGATCTTGTTGTGTTCGTGAAATATGGTGTGAGACTACCCTTGATGGGGTGAATGTTTGTGGATTAACTTGTGACGTGAGCTGGAATATAGGTTTCTCCATAGCAGCTTTCGGGATCTCCGCAACTAGTGACTCGCTCAGGACCTCCCTGACCAACCTTTTCAGCTCTATCTTGAATTCATCTGAGGCAAGGATATCGGGAAGAACTCGCTCGATTTCTGCTCTGAGATTGAAATCTCCTATCATCTCTTGGGAATTTCCAACCCCCTCATGCTTAGTATTCTCCGGATCATTAAGAGCACGTTTGAACTCATCAGAAAAGATGTATTTGGCTAGAGCCCCTTGCACACGGCTCTCAAGATTATGGTTTGAATTGTTGGACTGGGCCATGAGTTGGGTTTCTAATAAGGAAAGAGAAAGGATCGATGAGTGGAGCTTTTCAGGCATTATGAATTTTGACGATGCAATGCACGTGCGATGCGAATGATAAAGCTATCTACTTGTGCCTCCTATAGATGGATGTATGCATGATTCGTGGTCTGCGCTTTATTTCTCACAACATAAACACGACTTGACCGGAGCTAAACCCTTTTTTTCTTTTTTCTTTTTTTTTACCAGAGCCGTTGGCAGTACTTCTATCGTTTGTGCTAACTTACCTATTTGGAAGAGCCGATGCTTGAAACCATTTCAACTGTTATACACACATTAGTACGAACCCTACAAGTTTACCTTGCAATGCTTTACAAGATGTACGATGTTGAATGATGCTTGACATGACTGACACTTGTGAGATTGAGACGACCCTCATGATAAGTAAAATTCCCTAGGGCGCTAGGTAAATGAGAGTGTACCCCGATGATATCCGTGACGTGTAGATACATTGGAGGGGTAGCGACATGAGCGGTGGGAATGACATACTTGGTACATTGATAAAACTCACGATCTAAAAAGAACAACCTAAGCGATCATGCATGAGGTGTAGGTGAGGGATTGCCCTCCTTGGTAGTAATGACGTACTTCGAAGATACGCGGTGTTACATGGACTGATGTGACGCTCATGGTATGTCCGAGACTCAAACAGACCGTGACGGAGACATGCGGGGCACTTGCCCATCGTTTACTTGGTATTGATACTGATAACAGGGAAACGTCTTTCTGGGAATCACAAGTTTCCTGAAACAGGCCGGCATAGAGGGTGTGTCCTAAACTAGAAGCAAGCGGGACGAGGCCACCGCATATGGGGTGTGGGTCAATGGTTAGTTTAAACCCAAAATACAAATACGTAGACGTACCAACGGAACCTTGGCGTGCTATGCAGAAAGTGGTAACACACGGGGTGTGCCCCAAACAGGTTAAGGCATAAGGAAGACGCGAGTGACATACGTGATGTGCGCTAATTGTCAGCTTCTCTCGGAAAGTAACTATTACAATGATGGGTATTATTTAACGGGACAATGAACACAGAATACCCGATACTCGAGGTCCGACTAGGATGCATATGTCAACATACGAGGTATGTGCCAATTGTTAACTCCTACTTGACTCATTAGTATCATGACAGAGTAGTTTGAAACATGGTGCATTTAGGAAGTACGATGATGTACATGGTATGCCTTAGAGGTAGCCAAACGGCAGGATGGGAGTCCCACTTAATGTGCCCCCACGATTGACTTATACGCAACTGACGAACGATGTGATGGCTTGATTTTGGGATTTCAACCATCGTGGGGGAAATCCAACATGCTAGGTACGAGACACGAATAGGGTATGCATACGACACACGTATTATCTGACCAACTCTGGGTATAGATGAAGCACAGAGATGACTCGAGAGGTACCTTCTAACAACATTGGAAGTGTCAGCTACACACGATACCGACACGCATGGTGCAGTCTAAGGATTAACTTAAGCTAGAGACCCCAAATACCTCGATGAATTTGCGGACATCGGTGCGTCTGGTAGAATGAGAAGTGTCCTAATTCGATCGAGGTATCAACGATACGGAAACGACGACTTACCCGATACGTGTCGAAGGTCAATTTGTTTCATAGTGCAAACCTGATGATGATATGTTTTATGAGAATCCCTAAAGATCTTATGTGGATATTTACGACGTATAGGGTTCATCACCGATATTTGAGATGACTAGGACCTATTACTATGAACAACTCGAGGAGCAACGGGGATGCACACCAAGACCTTCGAGGTAAGTGCCAAATGTTGGATTTAGCCGCGGTATGAACAACTCGATACTACTGATACGAGTGAGACCCAAATAGCGACACATAGGGCATATGTCTCCGACTCGTGGAGTTTGGGGGCACATAGACAACGGTACCAATGATGTAGGGGGAGCGTGTCGAGGGTTTGACAATATAAACAAACCACTGTTTGAGGCGCACTCAAAATATGAGTGACGACTTACAGGGCGTACGTCAAGAGTTTGATAGGAGCCTCACGACATGAATGACTCAGTGTGTCAAGGGATGAGCGGGATCCTCGAGACAGCCCATAGGGCACATGCTTAAGAGTATGACTTGGACTCGATGACATGAATCACTCTATACGACAGGTACGGGCCAAAAGTTCAACTTGAACTTGTCGATACAAATGACTCGACATTGGAGGTGTAAGCAAGATGCACATGATGACATATATGAACTTGCCCCAGATTTGACTTGAACTTAAATGACATGAGTGACTCGACATTTGACATGTGAACCAGACGTACCGAACCGCGTATGTGGGTGTGTGCTATAAGCTTAACCCTGACTGGACGGTATAAACGACTCAGTCTTTGATATGTGAGTAAGGTGCGAGGGATGACATATGGAACACGCGTCAAAGGTCGGTCCAGAATTGGATAGCCTAATGACATATTCGTGGGCTACAAATATTGTCAATGATAAGGCGACATGTGGGGCACATTTTGACAAGGCCCAACGTATGACTAAGGCACAAGCGGTGACATACGGGATATGCACCGAAAGCTGATACGTGTTCGAAGGACTAGTGTCACATGTTTGGAATACTGACGTGTTACGATATATGATGATACACCTGGTATGTCTCATATCGATTTGCCCATTTTTGAAGATGTGACAGCGTGTCTCAAGAAGGCCAAGGATGCGCGGGTTACTTTAGTACAATGACGTGTCGATATACAAGGTACGGCCGAGAGTACCAATGGGGCATGATGATGACCTACTAGCTAAGAGGTTAGTGCAATGGATTTATTAGATGTGACGAGGTGACATATAAGGTGCCAGTTAAAACGCGGATGTGACACCATGACTTCGTGTGAAGCGTGCGTCAGAGGGTCAATGCGAACCTGGGGTCCGGACAGTGGGATGGTGTAATTATGACGACCCACATGGCGCACCTAAAGGTACAAATGGGAAGCGTGGACAACATACCAGTCAAGGGTTTGTTTCGAAGCTCAGGGTATTGCCCATAATTTTGAAATACGGAGGTGCTACGTATGGACTACCTCCCCAGATGCGAATGACGACAGGTAAACGAGATTCGTGTGAAACAGTTCACCCGAACCTAAGGTTTCGATCTTACAACCACGTAACTTTGGAGTATAGGTGCACGGCGCACCGACACACGTGGCATGTCTTAGCGTGCGAAGGTCATGATGGCAACCTACGAGGTGAGGGGCATGGATAATACAACAACGTAATTTGGAATCACTTAGTCATTGTGTATAGTGTGGCGACATCCGTGGGTATGTCTTGAGATACGAAAGGGAGGTGACGACGACCCGTGAGATTATGGTTCTATTTGAGATCAAGGTACCAGTCATAATCTTGAGATGTGTTGGCTAAGGCGTAGCGACATACATGGTATGTCTTGAGACATAAGTAGGACGTGTATGAGACATGTGATGAATGGTTAATTTGAGTCTCGGGAGGAACCGATGCCATGACAATGTTTCTTTTTTTTTGAACTATCGATAAGTTATCGGCGATGTGGCGACACACATAGTAAATCTCGAGTCGACCATGAGAAAAGTGAACAGAATTTGCCCCACGATGCGAATGTTATGACAAACGAGGTACGACCACCAAGCAGTTTGGATCTAGCAAGGATGCATATCTAACGAACAGTATTCCTAACCATGATAGAGGGAGGCGGAGTACGTCGTGACACATGGGACATGTCTCCGGATAACTTAAACACGGTGGAAAAGATGCATGTAATATGCCATGATGCACATGGCATACCCCCTAATGGTATAAAGAGGACGACAAAGATGTGCGCGGCATATCCCACACAAAGTATAACATGACAAAGACGTTGGGAATACCTCAAGGTCTAAAGGTGCTCCTCCGGACTAATATATGAGACACATCACAACATGCGGGGTAGACCTTTTGACGGGCATGCGAGACATGGTAAAGACGCGAGATACATTGTGATGTATGGGGTACATCTTCTGTCAGGCACCTCGCAAGGCGAGAACTCAAATCATGATATACGGGGTATGGCTCTAGACTAGCGTATCCGACATGGAAAACACATATGCGACTTATCGCGATGTACGACTTTGACAATACCCGGACATACGCGATGCACGGCGGCGCATCGAGTACACGTCTTGACTGGTCTATAGCTGATGTGATGGAGACACATGGGACACTTCACGATATGGAAGATGGGACAAGGTAAGGACGTATGGGATACGTCACAGCCCAAATGGTATGCCTTTTGTCTAACGTATATAACATGGTGAATAAGCACCTGATATGCCATAAAATACGAGGCATGCAACTCATGCCCCTCGCTTGATGCAAGGAATGAGGTGAAGATGTACAGGATGCGTTATGACACACACAGTACCCCTTCTGACCAGTATGTAATGACGTGGTAGAGACACAAGGAATGGATCATAATATACGAGGCACAACAGGGAAGGGACATGTGGTATACGTCATAGCATAATGGGTACGCCCCTTGATCGGTGTCTGAATGATTAATGGAAACTGTATGGGGGTGCATTACGTCCTCAGGGGTACGATAAAGTAAAGATGCAAGGAATACGTCACCACATGACAGGTGGGACTCCTGACGGGTGGACGCGTGATGACACGACACAACAAAGACATAGGGGATACGTCACGAGAGAATAGTACGCCTCTTAACAGGGTAAGGACATATTGGAGGTGCCGTGACATACGGGGTATGCCAAAACCAAGGCGTAGGGGATACGCTATGACATAATGGTTGTACCTTCTGACTGGTGCCTACGATACGGGAAAAATGTACGAGGTACGCTACCATACACATAGTATGCTAAGGCGAAGACGCATAGGATACGTCACGACATAATGGACATGCCTCCTAGCTAGCATACAAACGACACGGTGAAGACGCGCGAGACGTGCCAAGGTCGCATAGGATGCGTCCCAACACATAGGTATGACAAGGCAAAGACGTATGGGATACGTCACGACATAACTAGTATGCCTCCTGAATGACACGCGACGCTGGGGTCGACTCTTTCTCACTTTCCTAATAAACACGTCCTAAATCTATGAAACCTAGAATGGCTGCACGCAATGCGGTTAGCATGCAACGCTCTATATGGTATGATTGCAATGATTCGTTAAGCATAGAACGCATTATAACTTAAATCTGACTCGACTGATGTACAACAAGATATAAATCTATACAAACAAACTAGTTAGCGAAGATCGTACATAATGCGTAAGTAGATCGCAATAAGAGAAAGAAAACGTTAGATAACAATCACAATCATCACATCATCTCTCTTCCATCCTTATTTCTCCACACACTCGTTGGTCCAAGTCTCTTTCCTAGGATTTTGGTATGGGCTCACACCGTGGTCTAGAGGACGCGTGATGCCATCGATTATTGCGGAAAAGTAAATCATCCATCAGACAATACAGTTCGTTTTGACGTATCCACGTTCAGTGACTTAAGAAATCGACCAAATTGGATTGTCCTTTCAGAATAACTCGTCTTTCGTCCTTTTGCGAGACGCATTAATTCGGGTTTCGACTCCCTTTGAGCGCATCTCGGTTTTTAGACATGGTTCGAGTTATTCTTCTGGTTCAATCGTCGTTATCGTCTATGATTCGTTCCCTTTTGTTCGCGTGGGTTCGTGTCTCGATTTTTGGATTACAACGGGATCTTTTGGGTCTATCGAGAGACGTAACCACGTGTTTATTTATTGATGGAATCACTTTTGGATTTTATTTAAGGGAACGGACTCATCGCGTAACGTGTTTGTTCTTAGCGTCGAGGATTCGTTTTGCTCATTTTGCTACGTGAAAAGATGGCGAGTCTTATTTTGAGCGCACGATAATCTTTCGGCTAATTACAACTCTTTGTTCCTCCCAATCCACGGGATATATCATCTTAGTGTGGTTATAGAAAATCAACGTTTCGTTGAATCGCATGCTCATTCAAAGCGAGGACATCACCGTTCTCTTTCCTTTAGGCACGATTTAAGCAAACACGTACATCGGGCCATATTTCTTGCAGTTTTGGTAACGGTCGAAATGATCGAGTCGTTAGTCAAAACCCGCAGTCTCGTCCATATGGCGCAATTATATGGTTTGGCTTAATTCGGCTTCGAGATTTTAAACGGGGTATACACTCGTCCGAGGCACGTATTCAACGACATTGGTTTATTTTCTTTAACTACTCTCGGTATTGATATATATCGTAGATTCGGAATGATTTTGGTCGTTTAGTTCATTTTTCTCTTCTTTATTTTCTTAGTCATCTGTACGGACACATCCATTTCTCTTAAGAACGACACGAGGCATAACGTAAAAGCTCGTCTTTCATTCGGAAGGGACGGGCTACTTGTGCGAAACTTTTCGCGTTATGACAGGGTCGTTCAGGACAGAAATGTTCTTCATTTTTGTTTCGTCTTGATCTCGTTTTATCCCAACTTATTTAAAGAATGTGAATAACGGCTATTGTTAATATAGTCTTTTGTATCGAAATGTAATTATCCTTAACACCGAACCGATTCATACTAATACGTGCTTACGTCATAACGTATTTCCTGAACACGTGCCTTCGTTGGGACACCGAAAGGGACAAGGCGGGTCGCACATGTTCATTCATATGAGATGACTAAGTCGTCTTTAGTTCAAATCGTTTCGATGTTTTAGGGTAATTAGTATGTCGATTCATGAGTATATATTAACGCATCGTCTCATTTTCTTTACATAACTTAGGATTAGACACGTATCATGGCGGTTTGAAAACACGAACTGATTCATTTATCACATCAAAAATAGTAACGGGTAATCCTATGGAAACTTCTAAGGCTACTATATGCTGACACGGCTGACCGCGGGACCTCACAGGACCGCACAGATTCGCCCCTAACGAATGGATGGGGACCCTCTGGCGCCTTACTGTAAGGGGGAACTTACGCGAGCCTCTTTCGAGCGACGAATGGACTCTCGCTAGAGGTTTCGCGGAAATTACCCAAAGGGTTTGCAATAATGCATATGAGTGCATACGAAAAGAAGTAAAACGATCCGTCCCCGTTAAGGGCTTAATACACGCCTTCCGGAATCAAATTTCTCGCTTCCCCAGCAGAGTTGCCACTTGTTAGACGAGGTGCCGCAGCCTAATCTCCCGGGGGGTGGACAACCTCATGGCGACGTAAGCGGTGATTGGCGCCGAAAGCAACCAATCATGGAATCAAGCTACTCGGCAGGACCGGAGCTCGGAGATATGGAAGAGTCGCCACCCACGAATGGGAAAATAAACACCGATCCCTTGCGGGAGACCGGTGTGGGTTCGGGAAACTTAGGTACGAGCCGAGAAGGCTAGCTCCTTTCCGGAGAAAGGCTACTAGGCATCCCGACGTCGCCCGGTTATGAACCACCGGCCTCCTACTCAGCATGTTAGGCGATAACGGACTAATCGTATACTTCTTGAAGTTTAAAATTCATTTGAAACCCTTTTCTTTCTCTTTTTAGAAACCATTTTGAGCATATATTATTGAAAAGCCACATCAGTAAAGAATCACCCATTTATGTTTATACATACACAGAGAAGGGGGGAAAAAGAAGTGATTTATTTACAACCGTATTTAAATGTTATGTTGTGTGTTTATTCTACGCTAACTTATTTCCCCAAAACGAGTTTATTTACATGGTTCGCACCTTAATCGCCGTTGGAACGATTTAGGTGCGTTTTAAAACTCCGTTTGATGAAGCTTACCCGAATCGCCGTTGGAACGACTCGAGTAATTGAAAACGTTAAAGTAAAAGCCTTTTAATAAGAAAACGTGGTTAAACATACAAGTCAATTTTATTTTGTACAAATTCATTAAGAAAGCGATTCAAAATCTATTATTCGCAAAGAAAACGATTTTAATTACAATGATCCTTTAATCCGCCTTTGGAACGGATTAGGGTTTTAAAACTTGGTATTTTGAAGACGATTTGAAATATTAACAAGAATGACTCCATTTATTTACATTACAAATCTAAAAAAACATTAGTTTAAATAATTCAATTGAAAACTCTCTTTTCGGTGATTTATTTTCCCCACTTACTTAATGGACTCTTTAACTATTATAATTACAATAAACTAACATTTACACTCAAATGAAGCCCTTTTGGAACATGGACCCATGAATGGGCCAAAAGAATAAAGAAAATGGTTTTAGACCATATATATATATGTATACATTTAAATCAAAAAGGAAGATAAGAAAATAAGATTTAACCAAAAATCACTATATGTATATGAAGATAATAAACACAATATATCTTATACTTTGAAATGTGAAAATAATAAGTAAATCCTATAACTAAGAAAGTAATACTTATCTAAAAATAATTTAACTCAATAATCACTAAAATAACCCAAATATTCTAAAAAAAACTATACATATATATACATAATTAATATAGTTTAAATATCAAAAATACCATATGCTAATGTCTATTCATTATTTCTCAAAATATCAAGTAACTAATATTTAAATATAACCTAAGTTAATAAAAAAGGGAAATACATATATATATATTATACTTATATTACAAAATAGAGTAAAAAGAGATATACAAATATTCTAAAATAGATATATATACTAAAGTTCTAAAATAAGTTGAAAAACATGTATTACATAATCATATATATATATACTAAGGATTAAAAGTCTAACAGTTAAGAAAAAGGGACTGAAATGGCATTTTTTACATTTTGGCAGATTTACCGACGGAAAATCCGTCGGTAAACAGCCTTTAGACAGAATTGGCAAATTACAGCATCACTCCAATATTTTCCAGATTTGTTCAAAAAGCCTTAAATTAAATCTAATTCAATCGTTTTAGACTTCCGAACTACCAAAAATGGATCATAGTCGAAAACGGAAGTTCCTAAAACGATGTTTTTATTTTAAAACATTATTTGGAAATTTCTTTTAAATTAAAAAACTTATAATTACAACGTTTTCGACACCCGAACTACCTTTTTATCGGATCACGGTTCGTATTGGGATGTCAAAACGAGGTTTTTATTTTAAAATAAAACCGAATTTTATTTAACACGAAACGAAAATTAAATAAATATGCTAACTAAATAAAACGTGACAAAATAAATAAATGACTAAAGGAATAAAAAAACTATAACATAAAAAAAATAAATAGAAGGAGAGAAATAAATTAAATAAAATAAAGAGTCTAGTCCTCGGATAATACCTTTAATTCGGTATCTGACAGTCGAAGCCGATTGATTCCACGAACCGCGAGCTTCCGTTTTTTTATGAAAATTTATTAAAAATTGAACTTAGGAAATTTGGAATTTTTGAGAAAAAAAATATTTTTCTCAAAAAAAATCCACTCTCTCTCTCTAAAAATGTTTAGAGTGAGAAAGTTTTCCTCCTAAAAAAAATCCTCTCCCCAAAAAAGCCCCCGTTTCACCTTGGGATCCGTGCCCTTATATAGGGAAACGGATCCCGGAACAATGGGCGACGCCCAAAAAAATTTGGGCGTCGCCCATTGTGGTTGGGCGATCGCCCAACGGCGTTGGGCGAGCGCCCAACCCTCGTCGGGCGTCCGCCCGACGCATTGGGCGTTCGCCCGATGTGGTTGGGCGCCCGCCCGGCGACCCTCGGGGCGTGCCCCGCGCCGTCGGACGCGTGCACTCCGTGGCCGCCGAGCGCGCGTTCCGCGCAGCCAGACGCTCGCACGTCGCGGCCGCCGAATGCGCGCCTCACGCTGCCAGGCGCGTGCGCTCAACGGCCCACGAGGGCGCGCACCGCCAGCGGTCCCAGGCATTGCTCGGACGTCGAGAGCCTGCCACTCGCGGTGCGTCCGACGGACGCCGTGCGCACGTCTCGAGCCGTCAAGCGGGCGTTCGACCATCGTCGTCCGCGTGCGGGATGCCGTTGCGTGCCCGCGCCGTTCCGTCAATTTTCCTCCGCTTATTATTCTTTATATATTTTTCAAAACTTCCGGAATCAATCGCTTCGACCGTCTTGTTTTTAGGTTTTCGTCACAGGTCCTCCGACTCGGTGTCTACAGGGGGATTTTGATTTTGATGGATGATTAAATCAAATTAAACAAGTAAAGTAAATGGGAATTCAATAATGAGAAACCTTGATTCAAGAGATTGAGTTCATTGGGTGTTTGTTGATCCTTGGTTTAAATGATAAACAAATTAAAATTCAAATCTTTGATTAAAGAGTATAAGGATTACCTAATTCACTCTTTCACTTTCCCTTAATTTATTAATTTAAATGAAGCATCTAAATCAACCTAGTTTTTAAGAAAAGGGAATGAAGCATATCCAATTTCTCAATAACCGTATTAGGATTAAGAAAGTTTATCAAATCAATTCCTATTAAGAGGAACGTCGACAAACAATAGCAATTGACTGAATTTGCTTCCCAATCAATCTTAAGCAAAAACTCAATTACTCAAGATCGATTTTTGCTACTTGTTGTAATTCATTCAATACAATTATGGATCAAGAATAAATACTTAGCAATAGAAGATCGAATACGATTCAATAATCATAAAAAGAAATGAAGAAGAAAATCAGAACTTGAATTAATACTTGAAGAATTTAATACATGAAACCTCACAACTTTCAACCTAATGAAATCTCTCTTGAATCAGAAAATGGAACTTAGCTACTCATAATGAAAACAATTCAACAATACAAATGAAAATCTGTAAAACCTAGTTCTCCTCTCTAAGAAATGTTAAGCCTCTATTTATAGGGGGAAAACCCTAAGAAAAAAGACTAAAATATCCTTAAGAGATAAGGAAAGAAACTAAATCTCTAATTAATTAATGATTAAATAGAGATACAGTAAAACCTCTATATAGGAATACATTTGGGACCGGGCTATTTGTATAACAATTGGGAGGTTATTACTAAATAGAGTTTTGTATAATAAAATTTCTCAACAAATAAAATATTAAATTTTTATCATAGGCATGCATGGTTTATATATAATGTATAACAATAGATATTAATGGAACAAATTAAATATTTAGAATTTCAATTTAGAGTTTAGGTTTGCAATATATAGATAGATATTACTAAATAGAGTTTTGTATAATAAAATTTCTCAACACATAAAATATTAAATTTTTATCATAGGCATGCATGGTTTATATATAATGTATAACAATAGATATTAATGGAACAAATTAAATATTTAGAATTTCAATTTAGAGTTTAGGTTTGCAATATATAGATAGATAATTGAAATTTTTTTATGAGAAAAATGTAAACATCAATGAGAATACTAAATATTTATAATTCCAAGTTGTAGTTTGTGTTTCCAACTCATAGATCATTTCAATAGTTTTTTTAAAATATTTTATAATTTAGTTTGAATTCTTAATATATATATATATATAGGAGGGCTCTTGTGAGAACCATTTCTTAGGTGAGGACACTTGCTTAGGTGAGAACCACCTAAAACTACGTAGTTTTGAGTGTAAAAATTAAAAAAAAAATGCTACTACCATAGGGGTTTGAACCTTGGACCCTTTGTTTACAGTCCTTATTACTTACCACTAAGCTAATTACTTTTCTTATGTGTTATGTCGCGCGCTGATTAATATACCACTGCACTTCTAGCTTCTATTGTTTAATATTTGACGCATACACTTATTAATATCGATTAAATGTGCATTATAATGAATTATTAATAGAAAAAAAAGAAACGTGCATAATAATTAATTATTAATAGAAAAAAATCCAAGAACATGCTCTAATTTCTTATTTATTTAATTCCTCCATATTTTTGTAATTTATGTTTTAAAATGTTAAGGACGATGTTCTAAATATTGTTTAATATTTGACGCATGCACTTATTAATATCGATTAAATATGCATAATAATGAATTATTAATAGAAAAAAAAAGAAATATGCATAATAATGAATTATTAATAGAAAAAAAAGAAATATGCATAATAATGAATTATTAATAGAAAAAAATACAAGAACATGCTCTAATTTTTTATTTAATTCCTCTATATTTTTGTAATTTATGTTATATAAGAAAATATACGTTATGTTTTTTCGAACATGAGTTATAAATTATATTATAGAACAAACACGAACTATAAAGTTTAGAACATACGATATATTTTTTAGAACATACGTCATGTTTTTTTAGAACATGTGTTATGTTTTTTCGAACATGAGTTATAAATTATATTATAGAACAAATGAAAAAACGATCCAGATATCTACTGATTTTTTTAAAACATTATACTTAATTTTTGGAACATAAACTATAAACTTTAGAACATGTGTTATGTTTTTTAGAACATGCGTTATATTTTTTCGAACATGAGTTATAAATTATATTATAGAACAAATGCAAAAATGATCGAGATATTTACTGATTTTTTTAAACATTATACTTAATTTGGAGAACATAAATTATAAAGTTTAGAATTATGTAACATTATTTAGAACATCGTCCTTAACATTTAAAAACATAAATTACAAAAAATATAGAGGAATTAAATAAATAAAAAATTGGAGCATGTTTTTGGATTTTTTGGTTTATTAATAATTCGTTATTATGCACATTTCTTTTTTTCTATTAATAATTTATTATTATGCACATTTAATCGATATTTAATAAGTGCATATGTCTAATATTAAACAATAGAAACTACATGGATAATGGTATATTAATCAGTGCGCTCCATAATGGATAAGGAAAACAATTGTTGTTTAAAAAAACAGTAAATATATGGACCATTTTTGCATTTGTTCTATAATATAATTTATAACTCATATTCTAAATAACATAACATATGTTCTAAAGTTTATAGTTTGTGCTCCAAAAATTAAGTATAATGTTCTAAAAAAATCAGTAGATATCTGGATTGTTTTTTCATTTGTTCCAAAAATATAATTTATAACTCATGTTCGAAAAAACATAACACATGTTCTAAAAAACATAACGTATGTTCTAAAGTTTGTAGTTTGTTTCCAAAAATTAAGTATAATGTTCTAAAAAAATCAGTAGATATTTGGATCGTTTTTTCATTTTTTCCAAAAATATAATTTATAACTCATGTTCGAAAAAACATAACACATGTTCTAAAAAACATAACGTATGTTCTAAAAAATATGTCGTACGTTCTAAACTTCATAGTTCGCGTTTTAAAAGTTAAAATATATGTTGTTTCAAAAAAAAAAAAGTTAAATTATATGTTATAACGTATGTTTAAAAAAATATATTTTCTTATATAACATAAATTACAAAATATAAAGGAATTAAATAAATAAGAAATTGGAGCATGTTCTTGAATTTTTTCTATTAATAATTCATTATTATGCACATTTTTTTCTATTAATAATTCATTATTATGCACATTTTTTTTTCTATTAACAATTCATTATTATGCATATTTAATCAATATTAATAAGTGTATGCGTCAAATATTAAACAATGAAAGCTACAGTGCGATGGTATATTAATCAGCGCGGCACATATTACACAAGGAAAGTAATTGGTTTAGTGGTAAGTAATTTGGAGTGTAAACAAATGGTCCAAGGTTTGAACCCCCATGGCAGCAACATTTTTTGTTTAATTTTTAGATTCAAAACTACGTAGTTTTAGTGGTTCTCACCTAAGAAAGTGTCCTCACCTAAGAGGATGTTCTCACTTGATCCCTCCCCTATATATATATATATATATATATATATTATTATATAGAGGCATAGTTTCTGAAGGTGGGACTTGAAAAGTGTATAACAAATAACATTTGAGAGGTTATTCCTATTTATGACTGGCCCAAGTTGGGACCGAGTTTTTTTATAACAAAATAGAGGTTATTCTTATATAGAGTATTCCTATATAGCGGTTTTACTGTAATAGGAAATATTCAAATCCTAACTAAAATAAAATACAATTAAATAAATAATATCCCAAAATCAAATCTGAAAATATCTTCTTATCTCTTCCAAATTCGTCCAGCCACGTGCCCATGCCTTAACTGAAGTTGGCTGCTGTTTCTCAATTATAGCTGACAGGACGTGCCCACGCCTTAACTGAAACTGGTCTCTGATTTGCAAATACTCCAAAATGCTTCAAAAGGCCACTAATTTCCAGATTTTTCACCAAACATCTAAACTTTCTCCCAAAACAAAATATGAGATAAAAACATCAATTGAACACCAAATGTTTCCAAATTACATAGAATAAGATAGAAAGTAACAAGACTAAAATGGTCTTATCAAACTTCCCCACACTTAAACTATGTTTGTCCTCAAGCATATAAAACTTCCAAAACTCAATTAAGAACTATCTACATGATCTCACTAGTGAGTATGCATCCAGAATTTCCATTAAGAAGAATGACTCATAGGCAAGTAATCTAAACATTTAGTTTTAATAGAGAAAACAAGCATTTCACTTCTTTTAACACTTTCCTTGGAATCAAAGCACACAATTTAACTCTCTCACAAGGGGAATTCACTCTATTCACTCAAAGTGTTTAGGGTAATCAATAAGCACTCGAATCAAAATATAAACATGTCATTACCATAAGTTTGCTCAAAGATCAAATCGCCACCACTTGGAATGAAAGTATGCAATCAATCAACGGGTCTTTTTTTAAGGTTGTAACGGGGCTTAGGTAAGGGTGTGAAGTGAAAAGAAATTTTGGGCGAAAATAAGAATAGTAAGCCAAAGTAAATAACGTGAGTCTGCCATTAATGAAAATGACAATTCAGTCCTTTTTTAAGATAACAAGACGCAACTAAAATAAGGAGACAACTTTAAGAAATAAGCTACTGATAACAAGTGTTCAAGCATAATGAGGATATTGGAATGACGTTTGAATGCTTGACACTTAATATAGGAAGAGTAAAATGAAACAAGTTCTTGTAGGATGAACTTTGTTTATTTATTTATTTTTTAACATAACATTAAAAGAAGGGGGTGGTGAAAAGTTCACCCCACCTATACTAATAATTGACTGAAAATATTGATAATTGCAGAGAAAGGATTCGACTTACTAATTCTTAAAAAAAATGGAGTAATTTAGAAGGATAAAAGTGAAAGGGAAAAGGGTGAAATGAGGTGTGTTAATGAAAGAAAGAAAAAAAGGCTAGAGGCTCAAAAGGGCTAACTAATGGACAAGAGTAGGGTAGGCTATTTAATAATTCAAAATTGGTTATACCTAAATGCCCAAATCATTTTGAAAGCACACAATCATCTATGTGGTCTTGAAATGCATCAAAGAGAAAATTCTAGAATGAACAAGTTATGCTTGATTAAACACTCAACAAGAAATATGGAGCAATAAGTGATGAATTGCTCAAAAGTCTCCAAAGCTCACATATGTTAAATAGAGTTAAATCTTGCACTTTTTCATCCAATTCCAATGTTAAAATTAGCAAAAATGCCCAAATTTTTGAAGAAAAACTACTTTGATACTTGTCGTCATCATTCATCAAAACTTAGATTTGAAGAATGCATATCACGTTAAAAATCAATGCAAAACAGTTGTATAAAAGAGAAATGGAGTTCTAAATCTTGTTTTGACTTTTTTTTTTTTTGGAAACATTTAGGCAATTGATGTAGATGTTGGTTACAATCACTAATTTTCCTCCCCACACTCAAAATTTACATTGTCCCCAATGTATGCACAAGTAAACGACTCCAAAATAAATAGAGATATAGAAAACGTTCCTTAACTGAACTGATGCCGATAACAGATTAAAGAGTTGGTGGAGGAGGTGGAGCGAAAGGACGACCGTTGAATTTGCTGATGTGGTCGTCTCATGCTTAGTGGCACACTTTCGTCCCATGGTGTCGAAGAAAAGAACGGAGAGAAGAAAATCGACAGCCAAATCCTTAGATTCTGGTGATTGGAGATGAAACGGAAAGGAAAAGGGCAGAAGAACTATTAGACTCACGTCGTTGCAAAAGAAATTGAAAGAAGGAGAAGTACTTAGATTGTTTAGAATTTGGGTCGAGGTACTTATCTCTTCTAATTTTTTATTTTTTTATTAATATACAATGTAAGTAATAGAAGTAAACTACCATCAACACACACTATCACGTTTTTTCTTTTTCAACCCCCTTTTTTTAAATAATAATATAAATAAATAAAATACAATACAACTAATACTAAAAAAGAAATAAAAAATAAAATAAAATAAAACTAACTATCCAAAGCAAATCACGTTTTCTTTTTCTTTTTTTTTTGCTTTTTTTCCAACAACTTTTAATAATAAAAAAACTAATGATTTAATTAAAATAAATAAAAGAAAAGAAAAATAAATAAACAATGGTAGTTAGAAAAGAAAAAAAAAGGCAGAGACTAATTTTACTTAAACCGTGGGCACGTCAATTGTCAAACACAAATACAATAAAAGCTGTAACCAGTTTTTCATAAGTCGTGGGCACGGTTTAAACAAAATTGGTTCCTACTTTTATTTTGACCAAAGGGTTATAATTTGACACGTGGTCATAACTTAAATGAAATTGACCCCTGAAATTAAACTAAAAATTAACAGTACAAAAAAAACTTATTTAATGAGTTGCCTCCCAAGAACGCAATTATTTAACGTTGCTATGCTCGACAAACTTTCTTTTCTAATCGTTCTCATAATGTAGAATTCCGACACTCATCCCCGACTCTCGTTCCTCTTTGAAGCCTTCATGGAACACTTTCAAGTGATGCTCATTTACTTTCAAAACTTTATCCATCTCGATACTCTTAATCTCAACTGCATCATAAGGAATAATGTTAATAAAAACAAAAGGACTAATCCAATGAGAACGTAACTTACCGAGCATAAGTTTCAATTGAGAACTACATAATAAAACGTTCTTTTCAATTTGACATTGTTTTCTCAAGATCATACTATCATGAAACAATTTCGCAATCTCCTTGTAAATTCTCGAATTCTCACGAGCTTTCAAAATATAGCTCCTCAAGTTTTTGCACTTGTAATTTTCGGGTTGGATCAGCTTCTTCCAAAAATATTTGATGCATGCAAACGGATGGGCTAATGCCTTTAATGTCGGGTAAAGTCCAATCGATTGCCATTTTGTGCTCTTGAAGAACTTTGATCAACCTTTCTTCTTGCTCTGTAGTTAAGCCTTTTGCAATTATCACCGGAAGTGTCTCATCTTCTCCCAAATAGACATACTTCACATGATCCGGTAAAATATTCAATTCGACTATTAGAGCCTGCAAAATAGAAGGTTGAATTTTCTTGTAAGTATTGGGCATTTCAATTTCAGATTTTCCTACACCTTTTTGCATCTCATTCGATGAATCATCACTTGCTTGTTCACCTTCTTCCAACTCACATAGACTCTCTTTTTCTTGAAAATTTTCCTGCACAAGTGAGTTAATGACATCAACATGATAAACAGTATCTGAATTTTTAGGGTACTTCATGGCATCAAAAATATTAAATTTTTACAATCTCTCCGTCAAATTCTATAGAGAGAGTACCCTCATGAACATCAATCTTTGTTCTTGTTGTTTTCATAAATGGCCTTTCAAGTAGCAAAGGTGCTAAATTTCTAGATGCATCATTCTCCATTTTCAAAATATAGAAATCCACCGGAAAAATCAATTCATTCACCTGCACCAAAACATCTTCCACAACTCCTTCCAGATAAGAGTTAGAACGATCAACTAATTGAATCACTACCCTAGTTTCTTTCAAAGGTCCCAAATTAAGAGCATTATAAATAGAATAAGACATTACATTTATTGATGCTCCTAAATCTAGCATGGCATGTTCAATTCGTTTATTTCCAATCACACAAGGCATTGTAAACATGCTTGGGTCCTTACATTTAGTAGGTAGACTCTTTTTAATCACAGCTGAAACATTTTCCCCCACTCTTACTCTTTCATCAATTTTCAATTTTCTCTTATTTGTGCACAATTCCTTCAAAAATTTAGCATAAATTGAAATTTTCTGTATTGCATCAAGTAGTGGAATGTTTACCTCTACCTTTCGAAAGGTTTCCAATACCTCTTTCTCATATTCTTCCTTTGATTTTGCCAGCCTTGAAGGAAAAGGAGCCAATTTAGATGGAATTAATGGAATGAGATTAGAGTTTACCTTAGGATCTTTCTTTGGTATAGTGGGTGGTTCTTTTTGTTTATCTTCTCTTGTTGGAGGTGGACTTGATTGAACTTCCTCCCCACTTAGTAATGTGATTGCACAAGCATTTTCCTTTGGGTTCACCATAGTTTGGGAAGGTAGTTTTCCAAAATTTTGTGCCTCCAATTTGTGAACTGATGTAGCTAATTGAGCCATTTGACTTCCCAAATTCTGAATTTTTGCCTCCATTTTCTATTGAAATTTAAAAGTACTTTCAGCAAGGCTTTTAACAATGTCTTCCAAAGTCATACCTGAGTTAGAGGGTGAAGGTTTATATGGTTCTTGCACTTGAGGCTGTCTATTATATGTTTGGTTTTGAAACCTTGACTGTCCTCCTTGATTTCCATAATTAAAATTCGGATGATCCCTCCATCCCGAATTGTAGGTGTTGGAATAAGGGTCATACTTGCGTTGTGGTTGTCCTGGAAATCCTCCAATAGCATTTGCTTGTTGGAAATCTTCTTGTAAAGATGGGCACTCATCAGTATGATGTCCCACGCTTGAACATACTCCACATACCTTTTCGGGTTGCACTTTGTTTGCAGCAATTTGACGAACCAAAGAAACTAATTCAGTAAACTTATTTTCAATGTTAGAATTACTTACCTCATTAACTTGCTGCATCGTTTTGTTTGATCTTGTTCCGAATTATTGGGAGTTTTCAGCCATTGTGGAGATCAATTGTCTTGCCTCATCGGGTGTCTTATTCACTAACGCTCCTCCACTAGCTGCAACAATCATGCTTCTATCAATTGGAGCCAATCCTTCATAAAAATATTGGATTAGGAGTTGTTCAGGTATTTGATGATGTTAGCAACTAGTGCATAGTTGCTTGAACCTTTCCCAATATTCATATAAGGTCTCTCCACAAGCTTGTCTAATTCCACATATCTCCTTTCTAATATTCGCTGCACGTGAAGATGGAAAGAATTTCTCAAGAAATAACCTTTGCATTTCTGTCCATGTCATGATAGATCCCGATGGAAGATAGTACAACCAATCCTTAGCCTTATCTTTTAAAGAAAAAGGAAAGGCTCGTAGTTTAACTTGCTCTTCGGTTACTCATTCGGGTTTTAAACCGGAGCAAACGACATAAAATTCCTTCAAATGGTTATGAGGATCTTCACCTGTAAGACCATGAAAAGAAGGGAGTAAGTGAATTAATCCAGATTTAAGTTCAAAAGGTACCTCTGGATTTGGGAACTCAATGCAAAATGATTAGAGAATTTAAATTGGGTGCTGCAAAATCCCTTAATGTTCTATTTCCAGCCATCGTCTCTTCCTCACTTTGAAGGACAAAATTTTCTCTGATTTCTTCAAAATTTTCTAAAAACGATGAACAAACAATCCTTTGTTTTGTTTCTTTTCTTAACCTCTGTATTTCTTTTTCTATTTTCAGAAATAAGTATTTGTTCACTTCCACGGGAGGTGCGGGTCATAAAAAGTATAAAAAAAAAGAAAATGAATCAAGAAACTAAATTGTTCCCCGGCAACGGCGCCAAATTTTGACGGGTTTGTCGAAGCCCGACAAAATTGATTTATAGTTTTTTTTACTGATTTCTTTATTGGACTACAATTTGATTTGTAGTAATAGTAAGACCAGGTCGAATCCCAAGAGAACAATTAACCTCTTAATTCAAATGAGCAAATAAAATAAAAAGGGGGTTTTGATTTTGATGGATGGTTAAATCAAATTAAACAAGTAAAGTAAATTGGAATTCAATAATGAGAAAAACCTGATTCAAGAGATTGAGTTTAAGGATTACCTAATTCACTCTTTCACTTTCCCTTAATTTATTAATTTAAATGAAGCATCTAAATCAACCTAGTTATTAAGAAAAGTGAATGAAGCATATCCAATTTCTCAATAACCGCATTAGGATTAAGAAAGTTTATCAAATCAATTCCTATTAAGAGGAACGTCGACAAACAATAGCAATTGACTGAATTTGCTTCCCAATCAATCTTAAGCAAAAACTCAATTACTCAAGATCGATTTTTGCTACTTGTTGTAATTCATTCAAGACAATTACGGATCAAGAATAAATATTTAGCAATAGAAGATTGAATACGATTCAATAATCATAAAAAGAAATGAAGAAGAAAATCAGAACTTGAATTAATACTTGAAGAATTTAATACATGAAATCCTTATTGAATCAGAAAATGGAACTTAGCTACTCATAATGAAAACAATTCAACAATACAAATGAAAATCTGTAAAACATAGTTCTCCTCTCTAAGAAATGTTAAGCCTCTATTTATAGGGGGAAAACCCTAAGAAGAAAGACTAAAATATCCTTAAGAGATAATGAAAGAAACTAAATCTCTAATTAATTAATGATTAAATAGAGATAATAGGAAATATTCAAATCCTAACTAAACTAAAATACAATTAAATAAGATAATATCCCAAAATCAAATCTGAAAATATCTTCTTATCTCTTCCAAATTCGTCCAGCCACGTGTCGACGCCTTAACTGAAGTTGGCTGCTGTTTCTCAATTACAGCTGAGACATGACGTGCCCACGCCTTAACTGAAACTGGTCTCTGATTTGCAAATGCTCCAAAATGATCCAAAAGGCCATTAATTTCCAAATTTTTCACCAAACACCTAAATTTTCTCTCAAAACAAAATATGAGATAAAAACATCAATTGAACACCAAATATTTCCAAATTCAATAGAATAAGATAGAAAGTAACAAGTCTAAAATGGTCTTGTCAATAATATTATCAAGTTCAAGCCAGATATATATGTAAAATTAGATTGATTGAGGAAAATGTGTATTTCGATTTATTTGCATATATTAAATTATCAAGTATTCATGTTTAAGATTATTTTATTGGTACAATGTAATAAATCATGTGATAGAAATATTGATTTTATACGTGGAATTAGAGTTTTGAATATAGAATAGTGACTATATAGCAATGAAAAAGATAATTAGTTAGGATCAGAGTGTTACAATATGAATTAGACGAGCTGTTCAAACTTGCTATAGTTGTTCGCATCCATAAACTAGACAAGCAGAATGCTCGAGCTACTGATATTCCTATCCCACGACTGGACAATCTGTCCACAACTGATGTGGTGCATAAAAATATATTGGACAACCAGTCCTTGGTTGCTTCCTCGTCTACTGCTTTCTCCTTGAGTCCTATTGCACCAATTCGAACAAGCCTTATATATATTGTAACAATACCATTAGTGGTTGATCTTGCACTATAGCAGCTTCTCTCCATTGGTTCAAGCCTTACAAACTGTTGGCCCAAAATAAAGAAAATTTATTTTATATATATATATAATGCTTGTTGTTAAATTTAGGATATAGTTTATATTTTGTCTAGGAAATAATAATAATAAATAAAAATCAGAAAAAACAATTCGTAAGCTCACCTCAAATACGCGGGGCGTGTATTTTCACACGCGGGGCGTATTCCACACACCCGAAGACATTCCGCTTCAGAGACTGCTTTACGCGGGGCGTGTCTTCCTATACGCCACGCGTAAAGCGCATCAACAAGGCGTTCCAAGTTCAGGAGCACAAACACGCAGCGCGTACTTTCCTACGCGGGACGTAACACCAGAGGCGCCACACGCAGATACCATCAACAAAACGCACAAGCTTCAGGACCTCCAATACGCAGGGCGTAACCAACAATACGCGGGGCGTATTGCCTCTTCCGGCAACAGTTGGAAGCAGTCAATGGAAGTTGATGGTAGTTAGTAGAAGTTGAGGTAGTGGGGTGATGTGGCATGGAGGTAGTTGTGTTAGTTGGTGAATAATTACCAAAACGCCACTGAATAATTACCAAAATGTCACTCCAAAATACTATAAATAGACCCCCTCCCCTTCATTAAAAGACACTCAACTCAACACAACAAAACCCCTTCCTAAGGTCCCTTCCAATGCTCTCTAGTTTCTAGTTTTAAGTTCTTAGTTCTTCAAAGTTCTTCTTTTCGTTCTTCGTTTTTCTTAGCTTCGATCCCTTTTTAGCTCTCTTTAGCTCCAATTCAAGTTCCAATAGCCTCTTTCCAAGTTTTTCTAATTCAATTTAGCATTCCAAGCCTTTAATTTGCTCAATTCCTAGCTAAAACTCTGTTTTCAAATTAATTTTCCAGATTCGTCCAACTACTTTCAAAACCCGATTTCGTCCATTTAAAGTCATGTTTTGCTTTCAATCCCTTCAACAAAGTTGTTACTGACGTTCTGAATTTCAATCTAGTGTATTTATTTGCCCAATTCCGTGCCTAGAAACCGTAGTTACAAGCCGATCTTTACAGCCCAAATTCTTTTAGACATTCTGTTTCCAGAATTTTCCAGATTCGTCCAGTTATTTTCAACTCCCAATTTCGTCTACTTAGCTTCCGTTTTAGCCTTCGATCCCTTATAGAAGTTTGTTCCTGACATTCCGAAATTAAATTTAGCCTATTTACTCGTCCAATTCCGTGTTCTTAAACACCCAAACGAGCCTCCCAAATTTGAAGATTAAATTTATCCCATTTGCCTACCAACGTTTTGCCATTGCCAAGATCATATACCGTACGGGCCCGACCGACCACATCTCTCCAAGAACCTCAAGCCGACACCAAAATTCAACATCAATCCGAGATAGCTATTGTGGCTCCGAGTTTGTTGTTGAATTCTAATTTATTTTAATTGCGTTTCAATTCTTTGTATTGATTTGTCTCTTCCCAATTCAATTGATTATCTATATGTTTAGTATAGACATATTTCAATTGTAATTCATTTTCAATTTCATGCTTGTTGAACATATTCATATCAATAAAACACCAATTTTCCTAAAATCTCGTGTCAATTTCGCACTTTAATTTCCTTTATTTTTCTGCCTTCAATTTATACGCTTAGCTTAAATAAAAACAATTTATCTCGCAAAGTTTCTATACGGCGCAAGAGACCCAAGAGGGACTTTTTCAATCCTTGCGTCCCTCGCCAATCGCTTCGATTAGATTTCAAGTTTTGGCGCGCATTTCCATAAACTTAACCATTTTAATTGAGAAGTAATCTTCTCTGGCACGCCCGCACCCTAACCACACGTGACAAGGTTGAAATTAGCATATTTCGAAAATATCGCTAACAATTTTTGGCACGTCCAGTGGGACCTATTTTTAAGCTTTGCCAAAAAGTTAGAACCCATTTTTGTGCCTATTTTCTTCGGTAACTTTTTTTCATATCACATTTATTTTTTCGCCCCACTTCCACTTTATCAAAATTTATTAGCTAACGCTAACAATTTTTGGCACGCCCAGTGGGACCTTTTTTCTTAGGCTTTGCCAAAAATTTCAATACCCATCACACACAATTTTTCCACACTCATTATCCCACTTCCACTTTACCAAAATTTATTAGCTAACGCTAACAATTTTTGGCACGCCCAGTGGGACATTTTATTTTTTGTTTTGGCTTAGCCAAAAATTTGTAAGACTTGTTTTTTCATACCACGTATATATTCTTCACGCTCATTTTTTAACCCACTTGTTTTTCATGCCTTGCTTTTGTTCCGTTAATAAGCATTTATTTATTTCCTTGTTCTTTCTTTTTTCAGCACTAGATTACTAACATAATTTCATAATTTTCACCCATAAGTACTCACGAAGAATGCCTCCTAGGAAGAACACGGGGAAAGATCCCATCCCATCGGACTCCGAGGAAAGTCAAAATCAGAACCGGGATCAGAGCAACGAACCCGGTATGCCTGAAGGTTGTGCGGCTGAGACCATGAACAATAGCGGAGGTGCAAACCAACAAGGCCCACCCATATTCGACATGGCACCAATTTTAGCAAAACTAGAGAAGCAGATCGACCAATTTCTACATGGATTTTCGCAATCCATGAGAGAAAGTTATGAGGATGTGTGCAAGGCAATGCAAGCCAACAACGAGGCGGTGAACAATTCCAACAAGGGATCGGCTCTCGAGGAAAGGATCGTTGATTTAACCGGAGAGATCAGCAAAATCCCGGAAAAGTGCGCCGAGCTGTTCACACAAAGGTCGACATCTCAAGGACCGGTAGACGGTGGGAAGAAAACACCGACATCAGGAGCTAGGGAAAGGTATACCCCACCACCAGCTCGAGAAGAGAATCTCAGGTTCAATGAGCGCGGTGACAGGATCAGCCCAGAACCTATTCAAGTCCCGCCACCTCAACAACAGTTTAGATCTCATACAGGACCTAGTAACCATGCCGAACATTACGAGGAAAGCTATGCTCGTAATATGGGGGGCAATGTGAGACAAGCCAATTTTCACCCACAACGGACGACGCATACATGCATGGAGCCCACCAACAACTTGGGAGAGGCCCAACGCATAAGAAACATCATCCAAGAGATCTATGGGCCAGCCGTGAGGGAAGTATACCGACCCGAGTTCCAGAAACCATATCCACGGCACTATGATCAGCTATACCCTTTACCCCACAATTTTAGAGTACCCGATTTTGCTTTATTTTCAGGAGAAGAAGGGCAATCCACTATGGAGCACGTGGCACGCTTCACCTTTCAGTGCAGCGGTTTGAGCATGGACACAAACTTCGACATGTTACGCTTGCGGCTATTCCCAGGTTCACTAACGGGACCAGCTTTCTCTTGGTACACCACCTTACCATCCGGATCCATTCATGGATGGGAACAAATGGAAAGGTTGTTCCACAACCAGTTCTATCGAATGGAGCCCGAGATCTGTGTTGCGGAGCTGTCCCGAATGACGCAACGACATGGAGAACCGGTTGAAAGTTTTATCAACCGATTCAAAAAGATGCGACATCGGTGTCGAATCAACATCCCCGAGGTCGAGTTCGTGAAGATTGCCCAACGTGGGTTGGAATTCGAAAATCGGAAGAAATTTCAGGGGATAGATTTCCGCGACTATTACGAGTTGGTGGCCAAGATTTCAGAGTACGAGGAGTTGATGAGGGAAGATCATCGACGCAAGAAGAACTCTGTAGGAAGCTACCAAGGGGATGTACAAACGCATGAGGTAGCCATTGCCGACTTAACGAACACCGGGTCTCGAACATGTCCCGTGTTGGTAACACTACAAGAAATTTGGTCTTTTATGACGATTATTTTTTCTACGAACGTAATTTTGTCACCGATAATCACTTAACCATGACGAATTTTAACTTTCGTCATTGTTTATAAATTTGTCATGACAACTTTGAAAAACGTCTCCATTGATTTTCAAATTTGTCACTATTTGATACATCTGGTGACGATAAGTGAAAAATCGTAACTTATAATTTCAGAGGAAAATTTTAGTAGAACAAATTTGGAGGAAACTTTTATTTTTGACGAAATAATGATAATCCGTGACAAAATTCTCGTCATAATAAGAAATAACTTTTTTGTGACACTTTACATTCATGATAACATAATTTGAACAAATGGTGACAAATTAAATTTCATTATATATTGTAATCTTTTGTGATATTATTTGAGTATCGTCATGTATTTTCATATTATTGTGACAATTTATGTTTATCATCACCATAATATTAATGGAATTTATTTTAATAATCTAAAATCGAAAAAAAGAATATAGTTTTTTGAAAAAAGAATTTTAATATATGACGATTTTTTTATCGTCGAGATAATATATTAATGATGATTTTTAATATGTCATAAATAAGTTGGACAATTGTGATTAAATATATAGTATGATTTATTATTATCTTAGTGTATGCTCGGCTCGGGTTCGGCTCGTTAATTTTATAGCAAGCTCGGCTCGGGTTCGAGCTCGTTAATTTTATAGCGAACCGAACTTGAGCAGGCCAAAGCTCGGCTCGATTACAACCCTAC
Source organism: Euphorbia lathyris (assembly GCF_963576675.1). NCBI lineage: Eukaryota > Viridiplantae > Streptophyta > Magnoliopsida > Malpighiales > Euphorbiaceae > Euphorbia > Euphorbia lathyris. The sequence continues at coordinate 39,525,524 of NC_088917.1, read as the reverse complement.
CTTTGGTAAATACTAGTACATTTTTACAATTTTAAATAAAAAAAATTATGCTACTTTAATTTAATTATTTATTTTTATTTTAATTATAGATAGATTTATAAAATAATTTTATCCAATAAAAATATTTAATAAATTTTTATTATATTAATAATAATTTAATATTTGAATTTATGGATAGAATGCAAAATACCCATAACGTTTATAGCCACGAGCAATTTTACCTCTAAAGTTAGCGCAAGAGCAATTTTACCCCTAAAGTTGATAAATTGGATCAATTTAAGAAATAATTCATCAAACTCTCTTCTCGGTCATGAATCTTGTCATCTACACTTCACATGTGCGTCATTTTATCACTAATTAGTAACAGTTCATAAACATGTGTTTAAACGTGAAATTTTCTTAAAAAGTATACAGTCTTTTGTATAAGTTGGAAAAAAATCAAATATTCACCGAATTTATAAATATTGATCTTCAATTGTATTATTAAATCACAAAAAATATAAAATCTTTTTTTAGAACCAACTGATATACAATTGGTGCAGAATAAGGAAAAAAATATCTGTATTTTATAATAGTGTTTAAAATTGACCCAGCTTGTCAACGTTAGGAGTAAAATTGCTATTGACTGCCAATTTAAGGATAAAATCGTATTATTTTAAACGTTAATAGTAAAATTGCTCCTAGTCCTAAATATTAGGAATATTTTTGTACTTTATTCCTTGAATTTCAATTGCTTATTTTTGTTTTTCAAGATTCATATTTTATTTTTAATATATCTATATAGTATACATAAGAAACTTTATTCAATTCCATATTTACTTTTTACATTTAATAATAAACTCCTTGATCCTATCAAAAAAAAAACAAAATAATAAACTCCTTGGTTATTCACTTTTTCTTAAATCTCTTGTCCCTCTATTCCCACCTCTCACACGATCGCAGCGATTTGAATTGGTCCATCCACCACCACTTCCTTTCTCTTGGTGCCACCATCTCCACCAACTGATCCATCGACCACCACTTTCTTCTCCCTTCTCAATTCTCAATCATATTACACTCTCCATATTTATTTTGATTTTGTCGGTAGCCGGTAGTTCGCTTTAGGGCCGCGTTCAAAGCCTTCGGTGTACAAGAGCAAAAGTCAGCGGTAGGAGGGGATTGAATGGAGGATCATGGCTTGTGATGTCAATTCCTCCATGAACAGCTCCGAGATTCTTACGGATCTATCTGATAAGTTTCTCCTCATATGCTTATTCATCTATTTATTTCATTTTTGTTTTCCACTTTATCTCCTCCTCATGTTTGTGCAGATATATATGCCACTTCCTCTTCTTCATATATTTCATCAACCTAGATTCCGGGTAAGATATGGTTCCTTGCATAATATACGATTAAGAGGCCTAAAAATAGGGTCTTGACAAACTCATTTGTAATTAGAAATACAGTGTCATAGAGTGGGTTTGTGCTTATAAATGCAAGCCAAAGGGATATATGTGTTTATATATAGGCAGTAGCTTAATCAGTGGTTTTATTTTCTCATAATATTTTATAAATATAAGAACTATACATGCTTTGTGAATTATGTATTAACTGGCAGTTACAACTGTAAACACTTATTTTGGAAATTTGCTTAGGTGTTGAAAGGTACTCTTGATATTCTGATTGGACTAGGTTTATTTCGTTTGAGACTATTGTTGGACAATAGAAAATGGGATAGTTTGGTTTGGCGGATCATATGTTTTATATATGTGTGCTTGGTATGCTCTACAAAATTATAGACTTGGGTTAGTTCAGGTAGAATTTTTTTAATGAAATGGTTGATTTGCTAATGGATTTCGACTTGTAGTGTTAATGATAAAGACATAGATGAGTGCATTAACTATTAGATCGTAGCTCATATGTTTTTTTAATATCAGTTTTCATTGTTGAAATGCTCAGTTTTTTTTCTGATTCTGTTTTCTAGATTTTATATTGTTCCAAATTACATTTTGCATTTGTTTTTATAGCATGTCACCAAGGCTTCAGGCGAGGCAAAGCAAAGCATGAGCGATTCACAACTTCGTGCCTCGAAGGATGTGTTGTCTAGCCAAGCGCCTCAACCCAAGTGCAAAGTGCGGAGGATCATGCTTTTACTATTCTGATGTTTTTATTACTATGAATACCAATTTACCAATTTTCATTAGTTGTAATGTTACCTTACAAGCTTTATGTATGGAAACTACATTTGCAAATGTTTTTATTACTAGGAATACCAATTTACTAATTATCATATTTGTTTAATGATGCATTGTAATGTCACAATATATTGAATAAATGACAACAAAGTTTATGTTATTATACAACAATTTTCCATTCCCATTTCTATATTTAATAAAGGTGCACCTTAATGACATGATAATTGTCACTAATTAATACGATTTAGTGACAAATTAAATGTTAAAGCGAAAGTAAATATGATAATTATAGTGTAAAAAATTTAAAATTTTGGTTCGATTTATAGATTCGTCACCTTAACTATAAATTTTGCAAACAAAATATGAATTTCATGACGAAAATTAATCTTATGTTACAAAACGTGCGCCAGTTACATTGTCACTAAAATTCTATATTTTCAATCTTATATTAGTATTTGTCACTATAGCTATAAATTTAGATGACAAAATTTGAATATCGTCATCTAAATGTTAACTTTTTATGACGAAATGAAGTCTTAAATGACAAAATATTTACAATAATAGTGACAAAATAAGCGTCATGAAAACAAAACAGTATAGTCACACATATTCTTTTTTGTTATATAAAAGTAAATCATTCATGACAAAAGAAAAATTTGTCATATATACATAATACCACGCTCCTGCCGTGACGATCGTTGTTACGACAAAATTTCGTCACATTTTATTTATTGTGACAAAAATTGATCTTTTCATGACAATTTTTGTGCGTCATAAAAGTCCAAATTTCTTGTAGTGTAAAGAATCCCAAAGCACCCGAGGTAGTTAAAAGGATCCCAACCACTCAATATACGTTTGACGTCTCGAAGACGGAAGAGATCTTCGACTACCTGCTAAAGGAGCAGTTCATCACATTGCCTCCTAGACATGTGATCCCATCCAAAGAAGAAATACACGGACGAAACTACTGTAAGTATCACGACAACTGGAGCCACAACACTCAAGCATGTTTTGGTTTTAGAAATGCCGTGCAGGATAGGATTAACCGTGGGATACTCCAATTCCCGGAAAAGAAGGAAAGCATGTTGATCGACGAGGACCCATTCCCAGTAGCCAATATGATCAATGCCACTTCACTAGTGTGGGGGGGCAAAGGAAAGCAACAGGGTGACGTGAGAACCCGACAGATATGAGTACCAAAAGCGACGCTACCAAAGTTGGAGGAAAGCTCAAGGCAATCACAGAATACAAAGATAAGAGACGTGCAACAACAACGGCCACGTTTCGTTACACCCTCGAGCACGTCACCCCTCAATCAATGGCAATTGAATAGCCACAAGAAATTCCCAAGGCCTCTCTCCAGGAATGCAAAGAGAAGATTAAGGAAAAGAGAGACAGAAAAGAGAAATAGTCAAAAGGAGTCATCCAGCGTCAACTCCAACGATGCGGAAAGAGGAGGAAAAAACCAAGAGAAGAACCTCCAAATCCGGGTTGGAGATTTCATCATACGGGTAGATTGTGCAGCTACCTCTTTAATCTTACCTTCGGATTTTAGAAGCGAAGACACCAAGAAGGAATGCCCCAAATCCGAGCACAAGGAGCAAGAAGACACAGTCCCGAAGACACCGGGTGAAGAGGGCATGAAGAGGGTTTACTTTGACAAGCCCACTCCAAGGATGACTCGCCATATCAAACCTCTATACGTCAAGGCTCATGTAGATGACAAACCAATCTCCAGAGTGCTCATCGACAATGGATCAGCCGTTAACATCATGCCTATGAAGATGGTCCTAGCCTTAGGGAAATCCGAGGAAGATATAATCTCATCAGAGGTGTCAGTTTCAGCCTTCACGGGAGAAATTGCAAAGACATACGGCGTCCTACCATTGGAACTCACCATTGGCTCTCACACCACCATGGCCGCTTTCTTCGTGGTAAATTCAACCGCGAGTTATCAGGCACTGTTAGGGAGAGATTGGATTCATTCCAACTCATGCATCCCCTCGCCATTACACCAATTCCTTCTATTTTGGAAAGGAGACGAGGTGGAAGTTTTTCGGGCAAACGAGAAGCCATTCGAAGCTTACTCCGATGTGGTCGAAGCCAGACTCTACGAGGAATCTGTTGGCCCAATCCGAGTTGGGTCCAATCACAAAGAGCAATCATGCGACAAAGAGATCAAGAATATCCTAAGGCCAACGGCAATAGTACCCCGTCGAAGGCCATTCCGTGACGAACCAATAATAGAAGAAATTCCATGACTAGCACAACATCGAGAAAAGAAGCGGTAGCTTCAGCCGCTATATCAAAACTGAATGCGCAACAACTGGCGGAGAAACTGTATCGAGAAAACGACATGAGGGTCTCAGAAATCGAAACACCCAAAGGAATAACAGAACTAGATCCTCAAAGAGAAGAAATCCAATTACAAGATCTGAAAAGGGCAAACCCGAAGTTAGAAGATGAAGGTTCCATGGCGGTCGACCCTCTAGACGAAGTAAACCTAGGGACAGAAGAGGAACCTCGGGTTACATTCGTCAGTAGCTTACTACGCCCGAAGTTGAAAGAAGCTATTATCACTTTGCTTCAGGAGTTCAAAGACTGTTTCGCTTGGAATTATGATGAAATGCACGGGTTGAGCAAGGACATAGTGGAACATAGATTGCCAATCAAACCGGAGTTCAAACCATTCAAGCAACCAACAAGGAGAATGAGCAAAGAGGTTGAAAGTAAGGTGAAGGAAGAGATAGAAAAGCTTTTCAAAGCTAAGTTCATCAGACCAGCAAAGTACGCTGTATGGCTATCTAACGTCGTGCCTGTAGTGAAAAAGAACGGTAAGCTACGCGTATGCGTAGATTTCCGCGATCTAAATTTAGCCACGCCAAAAGACATCTATGTGATGCCCATAGCCGACATGTTAGTAGATGCTGTGTCTAAAAATGAATTAATATCTTTGTGTGATTGCTATGCGGGATATAACCAAATCCCCATTGCCGAAGAAGACATTGCAAAAACGGCATTTCGATGCCCAGGGTCAATCGGCACGTTCGAATGGGTCGTCATGCCATTCGGTTTAAAGAATGCCGGCGCCACATACCAAAGAGCAATGAATGCCATCTTTCACGATTTACTCGGCACCTCTATGGAGCTATACGTGGATGACATCGTTATCAAGTCCAAGCGAGAAATGGAACATGTCGGCCATTTGAGGAAGAGCTTCGAGCGGATGCGAAAGTACAACCTAAAGCTCAACCCTCTGAAGTGCGCCTTCGGGGTCAAAGCAGGGAACTTTCTCGGATTCTTAGTCCACCAAAGAGGAATCGAGATTGACGACAATAAGGCAAAAGCAATCAAAGAAGCACAACCTCTGAAGAACAAGAAGGAGTTGCAGCGGTTCTTGGGCCAAGTAAACTACTTGAGACGATTCATATCAAACTTGGCTGGAAAATCCAGAGCCTTCTCAGATCTGTTAAGACTCAAAGACGAAGAAAGCTTCAAGTGGGACGACAAGCATCAAGCGGCGTTCGAAGAGATCAAAACTTACTTGAGCAACCCACCCGTGTTGATGCCACCAAGGGAGGGTACTCCACTCAAGCTCTATATATCAGCAACCGACGAGTCAATTGGGTGCTTGCTTGCCCAAGACAATGCAAACCGTTATGAACAAGCCGTCTACTATCTAAGTCGAACATTGCTATCGGCAGAGACGAGGTACAGCCCAGTTGAGAAGACGTGCTTAGCCCTCTACTTCGCTTGCACAAAGTTGAGGCATTACTTGCTCAAAGCGAGAGTTTATGTGATTGCTAGCACCGACTTGATCAAATACATGCTCAATCAGCCTATCCTCTCAGGAAGAATAGGAAAATGGTCACTAGCACTGGCCGAGTTCACGTTAGTGTATCTCCCGCAATCCTCGATAAAAGGGAAAGCAAGTGCAGATTTTGTGGCCGACCACCCAACCAACTTTCAATATCCCGAAGAAGCAGAACTGCCAATTTATCTGACGCACAAAGAATCGTGGCAGTTAAAGTTCGATGGCTCAAGCACAGACAGTTCCAACGGGGCAGGAGTGATCATCACAGCCCCATTCGGGACTAAGACAATATTAGCGGTAAACTTGGATTTTGAATGTACGAACAACCAGGCTGAATATGAAGCTTTAATCATCGGCTTAGAAATCTTGATAGACCTAGGAGCGAAAGAGGTCAAGATTTTTGGTGATTCACAATTGGTTATCCGGCACCTAACAGGAGAATATAAATGCTCAAGTTTATCTTTGCTACCTTATTTCGCGTTTGCAATTCAACTTTTGGAAATGTTTGATGAGTTCAGTTTGGAGCATATCCCAAGAAATGACAACTAGGAAGCTGATGAGTTAGCCCAAATCGCTTCTGGAATGAAGATCTCCAAAGAAACAGCATACAAAGTTGTTATCATCAGAAGACAGGGCCATCCTTCCGTGGCGGATAGAGGCGTCCAGTTTGAATCATTCGACATCGATATTAACTTAGCTCAAGATTGGAGGAAACCGTTCATCGATTACCTCAATGATCCTTCCAAAAAAGTAAAATATTCATTGAGCATTCAATCTCGAAATTACATGTTGATGGCAGGTGATTTGTACCGTAAGAGCTACGACGGAATGCTACTCAAATGTCTCGGCTTCCCAAAAGCAATGGAAGTCATGAAGCAAGTCCATGAAGGCATATGCGGAGCTCACCAATCCGGAAGGAGAATGCGGTGGCTTATCAATCGCCATGGATACTTCTGGCCAACGATCCTACGCGATTGCATCACATATGCGAAGGGTTGCAAGAAGTGTCAACTGTATGGCCAAATCCAACGAGTCCCTTCAGAAGAATTACACTCAGTGGTGAAGCCGTGGCCTTTTAGAGGATGGGCTATTGATCTAATAGGGAAAATATTCCCAACTTCATCAAAAGGTCATTGTTTCATCATAGTTGCCATAGATTACTTTTCCAAATGGGTGGAAGCAGCACCAATGAAACAAGTCGGTCAAACACAAGTGATCCGATTCATCAAAGAGAACTTGATTCATAGATTCGGAATCCCAGAATCCATCACCACAGATCAAGGAACCATGTTCACAGGCGAAGATATGAACGAGTTCGTAGAAGAGTACAGGATTAAGTTGATTCATTCCACCCCATTTTATGCACAAGCGAATGGTCAAGCTGAGGCGTCCAACAAGATCCTGATCCAAATCTTGGAGAAGATGCTAGAAGACAATCCTAGGGAGTGGCATAAAGTTCTCTCAGAAACGCTCTGGGCTATGCGAACGTCTAAGACACGAGCGACCGGAGTGAGTCCATTTTTCCTAACGTTTGATCATGATGCAGTAATACCATTGGAAGTCATTGTGCCTTCATTACGAGTAATGCGTCAGAATGACTTGGAGCCGGACAATTATGTACAAGCCATGACCATGGAGCTAGAAGATCTGGACTACGAAAGGCAGAAAGCGCTCGATTGCATGATGATCCAAAAGAAGAAAGTGGAAGACGTGTACAACAAGAAAGTAAAAAAGAAAAGCTTCAGAGAAGGCGAGCTAGTGTGGAAGCTAATTCTACCAATCGGGACGAAGGATCGTGAGCTTGGGAAGTGGTCACCCAACTGGGAAGGACCATTTCAAATCCACAAGGTGCTTCCCGGGAACGCGTATTGGTTGAAGAGCCTGGGCGGAGAACCACACAAGTGATACATTAACGGCAAATACTTGAAGAAATATTTCCAAAGTATGTGGGACGTAATTAACACAGGAACCGATGGGAGCGTCACGCACAACACGTGATGTGTAACGTGCGAAGTAGTCAGCCAACAAGGCGTAGAGGAAGCACATCCCGAAGGAAAGCTCAAAAAGCCAAATACGCGGGGCGTCTTTATTTCACGCAGGGCGTGACTCAGGTACGCACGAAAGTCACACCCCAGAGGCTCATTTACGCGCGACGTAATGCCAAAGACGCCACGCGTAAATTTCTTCTTTAGATGCTCCAAGATCAGAAGCTCAAATACGCAGGGCATGTTTGACAATACGCGGGGCGTAAACCAGACGTGTGTAAAAGACAGCTCCAGGAGCACGAATACGCGGGGCGTGCGTTCTCATACGCGGGGCGTGCCCCAAAGACGCAGGACGTGTATCGGACGTGCATAGAAGATGTACTCTAGGAGCGAGAATACGCGGGGCGTAAAACCACATACGCCACGCGTATTCATCATCGAGAAAGCGCTTCAGGATCAGGAGCACAAATACGCGAGGCGTATCCAGGTACACGCAGGGCGTATTCGCTCTTTTTCTGGGCATTTACAATTTTTCAAAGCATTTGTATATTGTCTTCGCAAGTACTATAAATGTTCATGAATAAAAGAATAAGTGTGCCATGGCCACAAATAAATAAAAAATAATATAGATGACCTAGCAAACATTCAAGCGGCAATCAACTCACAAAATAATGTCCATTTGTGCTACACAAATAAATAAATAAAAGAATGAACGCACAAACTCAAAACAAAGAGGGAAAGTACGGGCAACCCGTGAACATACCTCACGGAAACAAACAAAAATCAGGCTTTGGGTATTTTGCCCAAGATTCACAAAGTTTGGAGGCAGCCTCTTTGTGTTGCTCGCTCTGTCGGTGCCATGCCAGCATCTCATCATAATGATTGGCCAATCGATCTTTCTCACGGGCCAGCTCTTCCTCCATCCGTGGGAAATAAGCTCTAAACCCGGAACTGGCTCTAACCATTTCCTCTTTAGACGCTCGAGCTTCAGCCACCTCCTTCTCCAACACCAAAAGACGCTCCTCTACAACTGTGATTTTGGCTAACCGTTGCCTATCCGCTTCTTCAGCATCAACCAAAGCATTAAATTTCTTGCTATAGGACTCGAGCTCCGCCATGTTTGATCTAACCCGAGCTGCAAGACCCGCTGCCACGTTTTTCTCAGTAACATAGGACTGATAGCAAAACAACACATGGTTCTTGGCGGATTTCAACGGCTCAGTCTTGAAAGGATGAGCACACGCACCCATCATTAGATCAAAATCAGTCATTGCCCTTGCAATACGGGTGGGAGTCCAGGAATCAAGAGGAGAAGCAACGAGCTTGCTAAGATTGGCACGAGCATCACTCAACGAGTCATCACTAGGCAAGGATGAATCAGCTGCAACAGTAGACGGTCCTTTCAAAAATGAAAAATCCAAGCCGACAAAAGGATTATCAGCTTTAAGACCGACAGGGACCAACAAAGGACGCGCAATGGCTGATTCCTGCCATATTTTCAGCAATTAAATCAATCAATCTAAACAATTCATCTCAAGCATGGCTCATAAATAACAGATTAGCAAGATCATACAAACCTGAGATAATGGCGCAAGGACCAGTCGGTTCAGAGAAGACGCGGAAGGAAGATGGGTTCGTGACGGAAGTTGCAATGGAGTCATAGCCACCTCAGTCGAATCCTCGTCAAGAGACAAAGTGCCGAGCGAAGACGTCAAGTTCCAACGTGCCCCTAGTTGATCCAGCGTCTCATCCTCAAAACCGAAGTATAGGCCCTCGTCGGAGTCGTTTTCTTCTTCCATTTGTCTCGTGGAAGGCCCTGCAGCAATAGCCACCCGCTCTCCTTCATCCATCATGATTGCCTTTCCTTTCCCCTTGTCGTTGGCGTCAAGCTCATTCGGAGCTAGGAAATTCGGATTGTTGTCTTTCCCTGAGCTACCGCTTGAGTCTACAAAAAGAGATAAAAAAAAAATATATATATATATATATATATATATAAAATAAAAAGAGCTTACCAACAGGAGGGATACAATGCTGAAAAACGGTCTCCCACCAAGCATTAAACGAAGGTTGATCCGATCCAAGCAGAAGTGGTCCCTGATCATATCCCGCATCCAGAACCGCATCCAGAACCGCAGCCGCTATATCTTCATCACTAGCCCCACACCGCTGTGAAGGGGTAGGAAATAGGAGTTGCCCCGGGATAGATTGGAAAAAGCCTAACTGACGTGCCCAAAGATAGGGTGCATATAAGGTCAAACCAGGGTTTGATGAGCGAGAGATTCTAGTTCGGTTCACTCCATGGTGTAACCGACATATCGCACATACCATCATCCACCATTCAGCACCTTCATGGGGGGCAGCGGACAAGTAAGAGAGAGCCCAGGATGGTAGACACGAGTTATCTTTTTCCCAAAAAAGAAACAGCTTGTTATGAGTAGATGGCACCAAAGTACGAAGAAATCTCACAACTACACTAACAGCCAAACTCGAAGAGCTGTAGCAAAGGTCCACGCCAAGATGTCCCGAAGTCTCCATTGACGAGGCGGTGGCCAGATGAGGGAAATAAATAAAAAGCCACAGCTGCAGCAGCCACAAACCACCTCTAGGTTTTATGAATGGTCTATCCTCAACAGTAAGAGCTAGACGGTGGAATGTTGAGGCCAACAACATGGTGCCAAGAGCTAAACGACGGCCCGAAGCCAGAGCCTTAGCAATGATCAAAATTTCTGCAGTAGGTCTGAGGCCTAACGGCTCAAAAATATAATTGCTAAGCATCATCCACAGAAAATGCACATGATCCTCATCATCCAATTCCCTTTTGTCCAATTTCCTTCTGATCATTTGGACGTACGTCCCGGCCTCTTTGGATAAGATAGCCTTCACTTCAGGAAACGCATTCGTCTCAACACAACTCGGGACCTCCTCTCCGATAATAGGCAACCCCGTCAAAGCCACTACATCACGTAAGGTGATAGACATGGGACCCAACGGAAGGATCAACGAATTACACACCGGCGACCAATAATTCAGCACCCCCTCTAGTACATTCACACAAGGAGTAATTTCATGACGGGTCAGACGAATAAAATCCCTAATGCCAACTTGGTTCCAAACACTCGCATATCTCGGCTCTAGGCGATCTACAAGGTCATTCCATCTAATGTAACAGCGAGGAAATATCAGTCCTTTCTTACTTGCAGGGAATTGATAAGTTTTTCTATGGAGGGCCAATTCGGTAGAACTGCTCATGGGATATGGGGGTAAAGGGGAATTATTCGCAGCAACAGGGCTAATAGTAAAGACACTATCCTGAAATTGAAGTATAAACACGATCAATTAAAGCCTATGGATGCTACCTTCAAATACATGATCAGGAAATTGCAAAGTTCATTGAAAATTACCTCCTGCAAGCCAAGTGTTATGCCTAAGTGAGAATCAGCGCGAATGGTGTCAGAATATGAACACGCAGCTGAGACAGACAGACACAAAATTTCAGCAATACAATCACATTCACACATGGTAGCTCTAAAATTCTTATATTTAATTCCAATTCAATTTATCAGCTTTTTCAATGAATATGATTCTACATACACAAAAGCAAAAGAAAAAGAAAGAAAATAGAAAAGAAAAATAGTTCGCATACCCATATTTGGAAGATTGAAAGCTTGATTCTGAATGCTTGCTGAGCTTCAGGAAAGAAAATGGCAGAAACAAAAAAAAGAATAACAAAAGAGGAAGAAGAGTTGTAGACAGGTTAAGATGGAGAGTTCTAAGGAATTCAAATTCCAAAAATCCTGCAGGATTCTTTTCTCTATTATCTTAAAAAGAGAAAATATTTAATAAAACTTCTTTTGTACATAAATTTTATTTTCGCTACTTCATTTATGCACAAAAGAGAGGGGCAATTGTTGGCCCAAAATAAAGAAAATTTATTGTATATATATATATAATGCTTGTTGTTAAATTTAGGATATAGTTTATATTTTGTCTAGGAAATAATAATAATAAATAAAAATCAGAAAAAACAATTCGTAAGCTCACCTCAAATACGCGGGGCGTGTATTTTCACACGCGGGGCGTATTCCACACACCCGAAGACGTTCCGCTTCAGAGACTGCTTTACGCGGGGCGTGTCTTCCTATACGCCACGCGTAAAGCGCATCAACAAGGCGTTCCAAGTTCAGGAGCACAAACACGCAGCGCGTACTTTCCTACGCGGGACGTAACACCAGAGGCGCCACGCGCAGATACCATCAACAAAACGCACAAGCTTTAGGACCTCCAATACGCAGGGCGTAACCAACAATACGCGGGGCGTATTGCCTCTTCCGGCAACAGTTGGAAGCAGTCAATGGAAGTTGATGGTAGTTAGTAGAAGTTGAGGTAGTGGGGTGATGTGGCATGGAGGTAGTTGTGTTAGTTGGTGAATAATTACCAAAACGCCACTGAATAATTACCAAAATGTCACTCCAAAATACTATAAATAGACCCCTTCCCTTCATTAAAAGACACTCAACTCAACACAACAAAACCCCTTCCTAAGGTCCCTTCCAATGCTCTCTAGTTTCTAGTTTTAAGTTCTTAGTTCTTCAAAGTTCTTCTTTTCGTTCTTCGTTTTTCTTAGCTTCGATCCCTTTTTTAGCTCTCTTTAGCTCCAATTCAAGTTCCAATAGCCTCTTTCCAAGTTTTTCTAATTCAATTTAGCATTCCAAGCCTTTAATTTGCTCAATTCCTAGCTAAAACTCTGTTTTCAAATTAATTTTCCAGATTCGTCCAACTACTTTCAAAGCCCGATTTCATCCGTTTAAAGTCATTTTTTGCTTTCAATCCCTTTAACAAAGTTGTTACTGACGTTCTGAATTTCAATCTAGTGTATTTATTTGCCCAATTCCGTGCCTAGAAACCGTAGTTACAAGCCGATCTTTACAGCCCAAATTCTTTTAGACATTCTGTTTCCAGAATTTTCCAGATTCGTCCAGTTATTTTCAACTCCCAATTTCGTCTACTTAGCATCCGTTTTAGCCTTCGATCCCTTATAGAAGTTTGTTCCTGACATTCCGAAATTAAATTTAGCCTATTTACTCGTCCAATTCCGTGTTCTTAAACACCCAAACGAGCCTCCCAAAGTTAAAGATTAAATCTGTCCCATTTGCCTACCAACGTTTTGCCATTGCCAAGATCATATACCGTACGGGCCCGACCGACCACATCTCTCCAAGAACCTCAAGCCGACACCAAAATTCAACATCAATCCGAGATAGCTATTGTGGCTCCGAGTTTGTTGTTGAATTCCAATTTATTTTAATTGCATTTCAATTCTTTGTATTGATTTGTCTCTTCCCAATTCAATTGATTATCTATATGTTTAGTATAGACATATTTCAAAAGAAAGATTTTTTGTGGTGAAGCTCTTAGCTTAGTGGTTGAGAGCTTACCTATGCCTTGGGAGGTCATGGGTTCGAATCACATCCGGGTCTGGTGGGGATTTTTCTTTCTTCTTTAAAGTAAGCGCATTGCGCAAATTTTTTTTAAAAAAAAAAAAGTATAGACATATTTCAATTGTAATTCATTTTCAATTTCATGCTTGTTGAACATATTCATATCAATAAAACACCAATTTTCCCAAAATCTCGTGTCAATTTCGCACTTTAATTTCCTTTATTTTTCTGTCTTCAATTTATACGCTTAGCTTAAATAAAAACAATTTATCTCGCAAAGTTTCTATACGGCGCGAGAGACCCAAGAGGGACTTTTTCAATCCTTGCGTCCCTCGCCAATCGCTTCGATTAGATTTCAAGTTTTGGCGCGCATTTCCATAAACTTAACCATTTTAATTGAGAAGTAATCTTCTCTGGCACGCCCGCACCCTAACCACACGTGACAAGGTTGAAATTAGCATATTTCGAAAATATCGCTACACAAACTAATGAATGGCCGGTTTGAGACATCTTTAAGGAAAAGAAGATGAGTGAACAAAAAATAACAATTTTCATTTTTTAGTTCTGGACAGCAAAATCTTAAAGAAATATAAATGGTGAGAGCTTTATCCCTCTTTTGAGTCTCTTTAAATACAAAACTAAAAAATGGTTCGTATTCTCCAACAACATTATAAAACACGCGTCGCGCTTTAAGAGGATGTAAAAAAAATTCTCGAACAAGGTTTATTTTTAAAGGGAAGAGTCTCTGCCAGCCTCAAGAGAATACTAGTCTTATAAGGAGCTTCTGATGACGAATGTGAATATTTTGATTCATATTAAGACATGAAGACCTAGCCTAGATATTGATTGGTTGGATTAATGTATCATAGTCCCGACTCCTATATAGAAGGTATCAGTCTCACAAAAAGGTACATCTTCCACTTATTATTCTCTTGGGGAATACTTCTTTGTTATTGTTATAGAATTTCTTTTAAGATTAGAACTGTCGATAATTAGGTGATTTTCGCCTACACTGTGAATAAATAACTAAAAGAACTTGTATTATAACCAGGTTAGGTTTTAAATAATTTTAGTTTTTATAAAGGATAGAGATACTTTTGTTATTTTTTGAGATATGCACGGCCAGAGATAGAAACGAAAAACAATTGTGGACCTCTAATAGATTGCTAAGGCCTTGTTCTTTTTTACTTAATTTCAGCATAAGTAAGTTAAGTTAAGTTAAGTTAAGTTCAGTTCAGTTCAGTTCAGTTCAGCAGCATTCAGTTCAGTTCAGTTCAATTAATTATTTGGTGTAGTTAAGTTCAGTTCGGTTCAGTTCAGTTCAGTTCAGTTAAATTAAGTTAATTTAATTTAATTTAATTTCAGTCAAAAAGAACAGGGTCTTAGCAATCTATTTGAGGTCCACAATTTTTTAATAGTCATTATGCGTTTATTCTAAAATATTTTTCCATGTTTATTATGTTTTTAATGAATATATATATATATATATATATATATATAGGAGAGGGTTCTTGTGAGAACCCTTTCCTAGGTGAGAACCACCCAAAACTACGTAGTTTTGGGTAGAAAAAATTAAAAAAAAATGTTGCTGCTTAGAGGGGTCGAACCTAAGACCCTTTGTTTACACTTCATACAACTTACCACTGAGCCAATTGATTTCCTTGTAATTTATGTCGCGCGCTAATAAATATACTATTGCCCTTGTAGCTTCTATTGTTTAATTTTGATGGATGCTCTTATTAATATTGATTAAATATGCATAGTAATAAATTATTAATAGAAAAAAAATAAATTTGCATAATAATGAATTATTAATAGAAAGAAAATGTCCATAATAATGAATTATTAATAGAAAAAAATCCAAAAACATGCTCCAATTTCTTATTTATTTAATTCCTTTATATTTTTGTAATTTATGTTATATAAGAAAATATATTTTTTTAAACATACGTTAGAACATATATTTTAACTTTTAAAACACGAACTATGAAGTTTAGAACGTACAACATATTTTTTAGAACATACGTTATGTTTTTTAGAACACGTGTTATGTTTTTTCGAACATGAGTTATAAATTATATTATAGAACAAATGAAAAAACGATCCAGATATCTACTGATTTTTTAGAACGTTATACTTAATTTTTAGAACACAAACTATATATTTTTTAAAACATACGTTATAACATATATTTTAACTTTTAAAACACGAACTATGAAGTTAGAACGTACGACATATTTTTTAGAACATACGTTATATTTTTTAGAACACGTGTTATGTTTTTTCGAACATGAGTTATAAATTATATTATAGAACAAGTGAACGATCCAGATATCTACTGTTTTTTTTAGAAAATTATACTTAATTTTTGGAACACAAACTATAAACTTTAGAACATATGTTATGTTTTTTAGAACATATATACGTTATGTTATTTAGAATGTAAGTTTTTTTTAACAAAAAAATAGCCCATATATTTACTATTTTTTTAAAACATTATCTTAATTTTTAGAACACAATTATAAAGTTTAGAACATATGTAACAATATTTAGAACATCGTCCTTAACAATTTAAAACATAAATTACAAAAATATAGAGGAATTAAATAAATAAGAAATTAGAGCATGTTCTTGTTTTTTTTTCTATTAATAATTAATTATTATGCACATTTGTTTTTTTTCTATTAATAATTATTATGCGAATTTAATCAATATTAATAAGTGCATACATCAAATATTAAACAATAGAAGCTACAAAGGCATTGGTATATTAATCAGCGCGCGGCAAAATACATAAGGGAAGCAAATGGCTCAGTGGTAAGCAGTGTGGAGTGTAAGTGAGGAGGCCAGGGTTTGAATCCCAGCAACATCAGCGTTTTTTTTTATTAAATTTGACACCCAAAACTACGTAGTTTTGGGTGGTTCTCACCTAAGGTGAGTTCTCACCTAGGGGAGGGTTCTCACTTGATCCCTCCCCTATATATATATATATATATATATATATATGCAAATTGTCCCAATGGAACTACAATCAATATATATTGTCTTCCTTCTTTCTCATTCACATAGTTTTTTTTTTATTCGTTAAGTTTTTTTCTCGTTGGTTTTCATAGTGTTCTAAAAATCGGCCAAGGCGGCCGTCTAGGCGGTGATTTTTAGAACACCGTCCCGATTTTCACTAATCGGACGACATAAATCGGTTGACTGATTTTTTATCTTCTAGGTCGTCTTAGGCGGGTCTAGACGGTCTCAGACAGCTTTTTTGAAAAATTGGCCCTTAAATTTTTTGTCAATTTTTTTAATTTTAAAAAAATATTAAATAACAAAAAAACTAAAAAAAATATCTTAAACTATTAAACTATCAAATGTATTTTTAAAAATATTAATTTTATTTTACTTTGACACATTTTGTTATAAATGTTATTTTATTGATCTATTTGTTATTTTTTTAAGGACATTAATATAAATAATATTAATATCAATAAATATATATATATATATATATATATATATATTTCTATCCTAAATATTTTATATTGTTATTTTTGCATAGTATAATTCATATCTGAAGGGCACTGTCCGTCCGACTAGCGCCTAGCATCTTTTACAACCTTGGTTTTCATATATCTTGTCGTATCTCTTAATCCGTTTGATCTGTATTTATTGTTCATTATCTCTCAGTTTGAAACTTTTTCTAGTTTAGCAATGACGGAAATGGTGGATCTTATCTGTATAACAATAGATTTACGGGATTGCGAAAGAAAGGATTCAGATCCGAAAATTCCGAATGGTTTAAATGAAGAAGTCAAGATTACATTGCTTCTCTACGAATTTGGAGTGACGAGCAGTATATGTTTCATTTCTTGTTTGTTTTAACGGTAGCTTTAATGGCTTTTTTTTACTATTTGTAGTTCATTTCTTGCTTTCGTGGATCATGTATTAGGCATAACGTATGCTTATATAAGGTTTTATTCCTTACCATTTTCATGTTATCACTGTACTCGTATTACCTAATAAAATTTTAGCATTTTAATAAAAAAAAGTTAATATATTTTGTTTTTGAAGAAAATAAATTCTTTTTTTTAAGAAAAATGCTTGTATTTTCATTAGATGATAGAAGAAGTACAACAAGCAAAATACAATGAATCAAACTTCATACAAGTAAAAGCTAAAGTCAATACAAGATTCACAAAGGGATAAAAACAACTACAAAGAGCAAAGAAAACCATAAAATGTAGTATAAAAAACATCAAACAACAATATAACATATACTTTTCGTAAATCAAAATCTGTAGAAAAACATTTGCAATCTAAATTTCATCTTTTAGGTCGTTCCGAACATTCGGATCTGAGTCCTTTTTTTGTTGCAACCATGCAGATTTATTGATCCACGGATAAGATAAACTTTTTCGCTCTTGTTAAATCCGAGAAAGGTATAAATGACAGAATAATAGAGAGGAGATACAATTCAGACGGATAAAGAATGCCTGATAAAATATATGATATAGACAAAACAAAAAAAATAATAAAAAATACAAAACCTAACCCGGTGGAATGAGGAAAAATAAAAACAAACTTCTTTCGTCCTTTATCAACAAAACATGAGACTTTAATGCACCGGAAGAGAAGAGAAGAAAATGAAAGGAGATGGAAGTTTTTTTTTTTCTTCATGTAAATGGGAAAGGCGGAATTTTTTTTCTTCCCGAAGAAAATAAATTCTTTTTATCTGTATTTCTTTCTTTACCTTTTTTCAAACAACTGTTCCTTCAAAAGAATAAAAAAAAAATCTTCAAAATCATTTCAAAGGAAAACAATATGGACAAATGGATTTAAAGTATAGTTGAAATTAATATAACTAATCACCATTAGATATAATGAAATCAATCATTAATTAATGATACGAGAAGATATGTAGTGATTCTATACTTTGTGATAAAACAAATGGGTTTAAAGTATTGCTGAAACTAATTAACTAATCACCATTAGCATAGATATAATTATCAATTTGAAAACTTAAAATTAAGTTTTAAATTACTTAAGTTAGAAGTTTCAAATTCAAATTTTGATGTACACATCAAACTTTAATTAGGGTATAATTCACTTAAAAAGTAACTAACGAGTTTCAAACCGATTCAATGGAATGCTTATAAAAAAAAAAGTTAGATATAAGTATATAAAGCATTAGTTAATGATATAGGAGAAGATATGTATTGATTGTGATAAAATCATATCATATCGTGGATAAACAAAATATAAAATATGTAACAATTTGTCATAAACTAAATTTGGATCTATAAAAGTTGGATTTGGTACAGAAATATAATATATGATCAAACTCTTAAAAAGGAGTAGTGATGACTTTACAGATGTAGATTTCGAAGAGGAAACAAGTTGGTTCAGGGTAGAAGATGCGCACATTCATTATTAATAAAGTTTCTTGAAAATATCTAGATGCATACAACAAAAACTGGAAAACAGATTAATGTTGAGCACTACCATAATCAAGTAGTCGATTTAATTAATTAATTTATAAGATGATGGGAGATATTAATTGAATTCATTCATAATAATGCCTTGTTGGTTTCAAATCTGATAATAGAGGTGCCCAGGGGCGGAACCAACGGGGGGGTTAGGGGGCTCGAGTCTCGGCAGGCGGCCGGAGAATTGAGAAAAAATAAAATTAGTAATGGTGTTTGGTAATATTTTGGAAACAATTATATTGACTCTATGTAGTATTATTTTAATGTTTAAAGGTAGATGAGATGGTTAAGAATGCTTACTTTTATTTTAGAGGTCCTATGTTCGACTCCCTTCAACCTCATTTTTTTTTAAAAGTTTTTATTTATTTTAATTTTATTTTTCAATAATTATAAAAACATGTTACCATTATTAATTAATTTAAATGGACTCTTTATTTTTTATTTTGATAACACTTTTGAATTCATTTTTAATATGTCTTTACCATTAAAAAATAGTCATATTTAATATTCATTTTTATTATGTCTTTACCATTAAAAATAAATAAACATGTTTAATTTTCTATTAGTTCAATGCTAGTTTCTAAAAAAACAATGATAATATTTTTACAGTTTTAATGCGTTGGAGGCTAAAAAAATTTTGCCCAGCCCTAACGGACTAGACTTTGAAAATTTACCGTCAACCGCACAGTTTTTTTTTTTTTTGAGAAGCTGTCAACCGCACAGTTAATTTCGATTTTTATTTTTGACGTTTTGAAATTTTTTTTATTGATATGTTCGAACCCCGGGTCATCCGGGGTCCTGGTTCCGCCACTGGAGGTGCCCATCATTGGCGGAAACTCCCGATATACCAAATTCACTATTCTTTCTTGGGAATGAAACAAAATATAAGTGTGTGAAGATAATAAAAAAATCTAACCTTAACTCAAAGTAATATTTGAGTTAAGAACCGCGCTTGTTTTGAGGTTACGAATGGTTAATAAAATGGATTTTTTTTAATGTAATCTTATTTAAGAAAGAGTGAGTTTAAAGTTAAATGTAAGTTACATCATTTTAAAATAACTTCAATTTCAATTCCACCAAATTAGTGAGATACGAAGGTTAAAGAAAATAACCTCCTCTCCTCTCCTCTCACCTTCAATTTAATGAATTTTCTCAAACCCTTATCCAAGCGAAGTCTTATTGGAGAGAGTAGATCTTAATTAAAATATGAGTAGTACTCATATATTACTGTTAGCGATATTTTCGTAATATTGTGGATCTCAACTTTGTCATGTGTAGATTTGAATGCGAGTGTACCAGTACCAGGGAAATAATTCCCAATTAATTTTAGATGATTACGTAATAAATGCGTGTGTAACTTGATTTCTAAACAAAACGATTGACGAATGACACAAAGATGGAGAGAATCTCCTTTTTGGATTCCTAGTGCGGCTATAGAAGCTTTACTAGAATGATAATGGATACCAAAAATAAAATGCGAAATTGACGCAATAATTTGAGAAAAAGTCAATTTTATTAATAAGAATAGTTTTTTTTTTTTTTTTGAAGCAAATTAATAAGAATAGTTTAATTACAATAAATTGATGAAATATAAGCAATTACAACATAATTTATGGCTATCCAAAAATAGCTAAATCAATCGTAGATATGAATTTTAAAAACGATAAACTTGGGCCCAATAAATAGCTAGCTTCGATAAATCTTGAGTTGAAGTTGGCCTTGATTCCACGTGTCTGGGAGCAGGGACGGATCCAAGATTTCTAACTAGTGGGGGCAAACTATATACTCAAACAAATAGGAATTTTCATTTCATGGGTTCATGTTTCCTGCCAAACAAATGGAAATTTCATAGCGTTAACCCACATTCCCTTTCCATCTCCTCATATCATTTAGTTCCTAGTTGCTCCCTTATAGTTTCATCTCTGGTTTCCTTACATCCTTGTGTTCCTAGTTTCATAGTCCATGTAACTCATTTCATAGTCTATTTCCCATTAACTATGTACTTTAAGCATTAATATATATCACATACACATTTAATTAAAAATTATAAACAGAACATAAAAAAATTTACAATTTAATCTTTTAAGCAATTATAAGGTTTATACCAGTAGGATTTGTAGAGCAAGTACAAATTTACAAGGTTTTTCTTCAAGCCATTAATATTTTAATCAACTACAAATTTATAATTACAAAGTTCTTGTTTTAAGAAAAAATTTCTCAATTAAACCCTCTTTCATTAAAACTCTTCTTCCCAATTAAACCATCTCTCATTAAAACTCTCTTTCCTACACAAGCACTCACTGAATCTAATCAAACAGCAAAAGGCAAAGCACAAGCAGAATTGCAGAAACATAACAACATAAAGGCTCAAACATCAATGAGCAAAAAATTAAGCAGATGCATCAAAGCTTAAGCAGTATAAGATTCCTTTTAATTGACTCAAGAATTTCAATTATAACACAACTAAATCAATTGACACAACATAAAGAATTTCAATTAACACTTACACAACTAAAAAGGAATCACAATTAAGAAATAAAGAAAGAAAGGAATCGAAAAAAGCAGACGAGTGAAGCTGTGAAGAGAAATTAACTTTTGGAGAAGAAAAGATGACAGTGAAACCGAACTTTGAAGGATGGATGGATGGAAACGCGGAGACCGGATATGACTGCGGGCTTGGTCTTTCCTATTATTAAATAACTAGATTTGCTTTTTTTCTAATTTCTTCTCAACAAAACGACGTCATTTTGAGTTTTGATAAAAAGAAATTAAGAGCAAAAACAGATATGTTGTTAGTCATCTTCAACCTTAGGAGGACAACTAGAGAAGCTTTCGACATTGGAGGAGGGGCAAACTTGAACTGTAAAAAAATTCACATTTGGGGTTTTAGAAACTTCTAGATCTCAGTGGAGGCAAGTGTCACCACTGTAGATTGGGAGTGTCTCAGACGAATGATCGTTGATGTGAACACGTTGAATGTGAAAGCTTAATGTCGATTTGATGATGAACGAATTGGATGCTCGAGGAATTTTAGGTTTAGAATCAGGGTTGACAAATGATTTTGAATTAGATTCAATTAACTTAATTTCACAAAAAAACTGAATAAAAAAATATTTTTGAAAGCTGAAACAGAAAATCGAGACACAAAAACGTGTATAAAATGAGCTTCCAGGCACAGAATTGAATGAAATAAAAGTCTAGAATCAAATTCAGGATGTTGGAAACAATAATAAAGTGAAAGCTTGGACCAAAAGGGATCCTATAATACCAAAATGATGTCACAAAGAAAACTAGGCAGAATGTGTAAAATAGGAACAAAACTGGAAATTATGAACTTCGAAAGATGAAAATTCTACAAACCGAACTTGGAATAGACGAACTAAAGAAAGAAAGCTAAGAATTTCTCGCTTTGCACTGGGAAACTCGATAAACTAAGGCAAAAAAGGTCCAAAGGAAAAGACTTGAGGGCTCTATTTGTAGTTGAAGAGGGTGAGTTTAGTTATAAATAACTCATAACTTCCCTCCACTAACTCTTACTTTTAGTTTATTTAGTTGTTAGGTAGGTGGGTAGTCAAATTGGTTAGAGTAAGAGTAGGGATAGCAACCAATTTAACTAACAATTTCACATATTCTAGGCATGGGCCTTACTTCCAAGCTTTATTTCTCCTTACATACGGAACTGAATTAGGCCCACACACACATCCCGGATTCATCGGGATGTATAGTTTCTGGAACATTCAACCTCGTGAGAAAATTCGTCTATTTGATACCCCGAATGGTCGACTGAAGTGACGTTGGTGTGGCAGACACATACTCTAACTTTCGACATTTATTTCTCTCTTCATATGGACCCGAATTAGGCTCACGAACACATCCCGGATTCCTCGGGATGTCTAGTTTCTGAAAAGTTTGACCTCGTGAAAACATTCATTCGGTTGATGCCCCAAATAGTCAGTTGAAGTGATGTTGGTACTGCTAAAAAGAGGGTCATTTTGGCCTTCTATTTTTCTCTTTCTTTTCTGTGATCTGGAGGCCAGCTCGCCGAGTTGGAGATCAACAGTTGTCGAAGGGATGGTTTTTCATTTATTTTTTTTCTTTATTTATGATAAAAAAAATTACAATATGCTTTAAAAATAAAATTTATTTTATGGGCCAACAATTACTTTCAAGAATGACTTTCATATCAATTCGAGAATCCCTTGTTTAAGAAGAAATATATTTCTAGAATCCTATATAGAATGGGATATCATATCTGTAAGAGACTAAATGAGTGGAACTTAAGATCCATATCAAATACGAGGATCACGTCCTCTAAAGTCTCGATTAACGGTTACAAGTCATAGAGGATCATTCCCCACCATTAAGCAAATGATAACATTCGAATTTTATTAGAAGCCCCCGCCTCTCTAGACCGAGAAGCCTTTTAAGGCTAGGGAAACTCTTCATATACTTGCAAAGAAGTAGCACAATTAAAAAAACACCATTACCCGTCTAGATATGCCATACATGTATGGCAGAGGGAAAGGAGACAGTCAAATCGCCAAATGTCATTTCGAAAACCCATTAAAAACCCCTTAAATCATTTCATCTTCCTCAAATTGTTTAACTCTTGATAGAAAGGAAAATATTTTTGCAAAAGAGGACTATATATATAACCAGGGTCGGCCCTGGGCCTAGGCTAGGAGTGCGATGGCCTAGGGCCCAAGGCTGTAAGGGGTCCCAATTGTTTTATTAGGTATATATATATATAAAGCCTAAAAAACGTTTTAGATCAAATTCCATAGGTGTCCTGGTGGTAAAAGCTGATCATTCCCTTCCAAGGATTTGTGTTCGATCCGTAACAATTGCATGTTTTTTATGTATCTCCACAATATTATTCCGCCTAGGGCTCATAAATTATCAGGACCGGCCCTGTATATAACCCCCTATTAATTCAACTAAAACTTTTCATGTATTCCCTTCTACTTCTAGTAAGTGTCAATTAGCTTATTCTTATTTTCCCTTTTTGATTTTCTTGACTTATATTTATTTTCCTACCCAATTTCTGGGTTCCAAGTTCATAACTTTTTCAGTTAACCTCTCGAATATCAATCATGATAGACAAAACACCTTCCTAGGAACCAAAACCTTATTTTGTGAAAAATCCTCTAATTTTAGGACTTTCTTTATAAACAACATTTGGGATTTAGGCGATGACACTGAATTAGTAGATTTAATCAACAACCCTTCTACTAGTGAATCTATAAACAAATGGTCAGTAAGACAAGGTTCCTTAGATGAAGCCAGTCCTTCACAAAATCCCAAGAAAATGATAGGTGTGGCTAATGGTTTCCAAAACACAAACCAAACACATATAGAAGACATAAAAGAGCCCTATCGATTGTTGGTGAAATGCGATTATGTCATACCCACGGCAACACAACGCGTTGAGAATCCATCCTCAAATAACTTCACCCTAAAATTACCATAAAAACATAGGTAACAAATAATTAAAGTTTAAAGGTGTTTAATAATTAGAAAGTAAGTGATTATCTACGAATCTATTCTCTAGAAGATAGGGTTCTCCTCGGGACCAGGTTTATCGCTTTTTCTTGGTTGGCTAGAACCGGGTGATTTTACCTTTTAGAAACCAAAAGTTTTAAAGTATTCAATATGTTAACTTATGATATTTTTTATCACAATAGTTGAACTATTCACTACAGTGATAAATATTTTACAAATCTTGAGTAATTAATAATTATAAAAATAATATAAGTTATACTATTTTGAGTATCAAATCAAATAGAACCATACAAAAGTAATTAAAGTATAGACAAAATTATTACATGAATACTCGTATATATAAAGTAAAGAAGAATGAAGACAGAGAGATCTCCTACGGTCTGTATTGAAGAATTTACCTGTAAGGATAAAAGACAAAGTCTGAGTATACTAATGAAGAGCTCCAAATGGAAGAATTTAATATAAAAGTCTTACAAAAAGAAGACCTTTGTTAAGAAAAAAAGGCCTCTGAATAAAGATACAATATAGTTTTATTAAAGATAATTTTAGGGTAAATTACACCCATGGCCACTGAACTATACCTATTTTCACATTGTGGCCACTGAATTTCAATTTTTCCTGGTATGACCATTGTACTTTACACTTTGTTACGCCGATGGCCACTGTCACCGTTGACCAACCTTTTTTACCTTTGAATCTCCTTTTGACCAGTTTTCTCTCTCTCTTCTCTCTTCTAAAACCTACCATACCCATTTTACCCTCCCATCTATCTCCATGGATCAATTTCTCTGTGTAATCTCTAATTCTCCCTTTCTCTTTCTAAAACTTTATGACGAATTCATCTCCTCCTTTTTTTCTCTTTCCTTATTCATAATCAATTAATCAATGGTTGAAACAACTTCATCACTGCTTCACTCCTCCTCCCATCTATCACCAAAAATTAGAAGCATAAAATCAATATCTTAATCTCTCATCCATCCATCCCCTCTTCATACACCTTCACTCCTAATCCCCATGATCAAGTAATTCCAGACACACAAGTACCAGTTCCAATCATCGATTACTCTCTACTGACTTCAGGTACTCCACATCAACGTTCCAAAACCATTCAACAACTTGGTAAAGCCTGCCAAGAATGGGGCTTCTTCGTGATATAACTAATTAATTAATTAGTTAGAGTTTAGTGGTCATAAAGTCTTAAAGAGAGAAAAGGGAGAGTTAGAGATTACAGAGAGAAATTGATCCATTGAGATAGAGGGGATGGTAAAATGGGTATTGTAGGTTTTAGAAGAGAGAAGAGAGAGAGAAAACCGGTCAGAAAAGAGAGTCAAAGGTAAAAAAAAGGTTGGTCAATGGTGACAGTGGCCACCGGTGTAACAAAGTGTAAAGTACAATGGTCATACCGGGAAGAATTGAAGTTCAGTGGCCATAATGTGAAAATCAGTAGTTCAGTGGCCATGGATGTAATTTACCCGATAATTTTATTCAAAAAAGCTTTATTGTAAAATGTCTGATACAAGATCTTTATCAATAAGAAACTTATCCTAGGCATCCATTTGTAAAGTGCTTTAATCACTAAAGACAAAATAACGGACACTTTACAATGATCATGTTACAATAGACAGATTTTCTTTAACTATAAAAATAGATCAAGGCCTCATTCACTATTTGGAAGACTTCCAACATATTTGTTACATCAAGATTAGCACAAAATCTTTCCAACAATTCCTGATTGAGAATAAGAATTCATAGTTATTTGTATTTCAAATATTCAATTATTTTATAAAGTTTCTTAATCTTTAAAAGTAAGATTATAAACATAGTAGGTTGTGTTTAAGATACTTTAATCACTTTAGTTATAAAAGTGATCATGGGTAATACTGGAGAAAAAAAATTAATGATCGAGCCACTACTGGAAAAATAGGCATTAATGACACGCTTTTAATGGCCTTAGAAACGCGCAAAATGCGTCACTAAAGCATGTATTGCAGTTGCTCAACGACACACATCAAAGCGCATCACAATTTGGAAAGAGCGTCGCAAATGATATTTTAAAAAAAAAATTCTCTAAATTCTGTAGTTTAAATAATATTCTCAATTATAGAATTTATTTAAATTATACAACTAGAAATCCAATTCTGTCACAAAAACTAGATGGGGAGTTATTCAAAATATCGTTGCAGAATAATCATTAATATATGATATATCATGAGTGTCAATAGATATTAGCTTTTATCAACATATAACAAACTTCTAAATTACAATCCTCTGAAAATCAGATGAGCAATAAATGACACAAATTCCTCGAATCTTTAACATCTAATGCGAAATAAACACGGAGACATAGTGTCATATCTTTTTTTTTTTGAATCAACATAGTGTCATATCTTGATTGTGCTCATTTATAACCAAGAAGTACATACGCTACTTTAGCACTTCAGAAGTAGACAAATCAGCATGCAAATACATGTTAACAAAAGTAGAGCTTTTAAGACCTACCATATACTGCTACTATTTTCTGTCACGACTATTAAGGAGTTATTTTAGCTATTAATTAGGATTTAATTGTCTTATTATTGCTTATTTAGTGGTTATTTCCTATAAGCAGTTTGTTACATAATAATTGTAAAATGGCATATTTGTGTGTTATGGTAACCGTTGCCACGTCACCATAGCTTTTCCTTATTTAGTCTCTTCCTTAGGAACTTAGAGTATGAAATGAAAATTAATGAAATTTTACTTTCTCTTTCCTTCAACCTCTCTTCTCTAAACTCTGCAATTCCTTCTTCTAATTTTTGTTCTTCTCTTTTCTTCTATTCTTTTCTTCCCTATTTAAATTATGCCCTAATTACTACTACCAGAAATTTCTAATCGTTACATTAGTATCAGAGCCCGTTTTTCCTCCGGCCATGGAAGATTATTATGTACTTAAAATCAAGAATAACTTACATGATGTTGGAAATCAACTAGAGTTTGGATTGATTCTCTAAAGTGATTTGGAGATGAAGCTTGTATGTTGTGTTATGTTGTTTGTTATATATATATATATATATAGTAAGAGTATTTTTGAAAAATATATAATGGAATAATCTAGTTTGATAGCATATATCTAAATGAGTCTAAATATGTAAATGGACTTCCTCAAGCTAGTTTTATAAATTTCCCTTTAGTCCATCCATCCCTTAAATATCACGGTTAAACTAGATGAATGTACTCATCTTATTTGGGACTACCTCTGTCTCTTTCTTTAAGTCAAGTCTGAGTTATATAATTTTTTTTTTTTTTTTTTTATAAACAAGAGTTATATAATTCTAAATTGGATAAAAACAAGAGATTAATTAGTAATTGCTTCCATGACTTTATAAATTCCAGCAAACATACTAAATTGCTTCCATAACTTTAAACTGTTGCAGCAGACACCAACCTTCACTGCATTTTTACATGAGACTTTCCGAGACAAATATATAATAAAAGGAAGAACATATATTAAAAGAAGATGAAGGTGGAACAAATAAAGGAAGAAGAAAATGGATGAAGAAGTAGGGTGGAAAATAGTAGGGATGTTAATGAGGTAGGGTAGTTCGTAAACTATTGAGTTCGGTTCGGTTAAAGTTCGGCCAAAGCTCAATTTAAGTGAGTTTGATTAGTCATTTGGTTAGTCGGAAAATTAGGAATTTAAAGTTCAAAGGTCTTCAAAGCTCGATAAAAACTCAGCTCAAAAGGTTAGCAAGTCAATACCGAATCTACATAAATTCGGTTCGGCTCGTGATATATAAAACAAGATAATATAAGGTGAAACAAGTGGTATATATAAAATAACTTATTGTATTTAGATGGAAGGTAAAGTAAGAAATGGTTGAATTATATAATTATATATAAAATTATTTTTTATTCTTTGATTTGCATAAATAAAATAAAAGACAAAAATTAATTTTGGAATGATTCCTCTCCGATTTTAGAATAAGGGAGTGTTTGGTTAGATAAAAATAGGGTAGGGAGAGGGAATGGGAATGGGAATGCTTAATTCCTTTTCTGAATGTTTGTTTACACAAAATATAATAGTGAATGGGAATCTGAATCCCTATTATATATGAATCGCTCATTCCACTCTATACCCAAGGGAATCAAATCTGATTCCATAGTAAATTAATTATTTATCTCTATTTTATTATCTCCCCCACTTTCACACCCTCTCTCTCATTCATCGGTATTTTTTGCCTCACCACTCAACTTTCCATTATCATTGATATAACCTTCTTCATCGTCATTGCTTTCTCTACAGTAACCTAAAATTCAGATTTGCACCATGGCTTCCACAATTTCAAATTGCTGCACTTCTACGCCTCCTTTCAATATTAAAAACAGAAAAAGTAATTGCAGAAGCAGCCAAGATAGGGAGGGAGAGAAATTGTAAATGGACAAATTTTTTTCTTAAATTAGGAAAAAGCAAAAAAAGGTAGAAGGGGCCGAATTAATATAATAATACATAACATCTCAATATCTCATCTTCTCATACATTTTTTTTTATATAATAATTAGTATGATTTAATAAATTATTTTAAAAAAAATATATTCATTTCCATTCCGATCTTAAAATAGCCAAACAGTTTTAAAGGGAATCAGATTCTGATACCGGATGTAACCAAACAAAATAAATAAATAGTCATTCCGATTCTGATTCCGTCACATTTCCATTCCGATTCCAATTCCGATTCCGAAGTTTGAACCAAACACCCCCTAAAAGGTTTCCGATGTAACTTCAAACCAAAAGAAAAAAACGATGTGCAACTTGGGATTAGAAAGAAAATAGGTGATTTAATTTGAAGAATGTAACCCAATATGCAAAACTTCGATTTTCTTCTTCATAAACAAGCTTTTCATGACTGCTTTCAGAGAATGAGAAATAAAATAAAACTAACCGTTTCTTTGTTTGGGTTGTTCCTTTTGCTCCATGTGAACAGGCTGTGTTTTCTTTCCAGCGCCTGTCCGGTGAGCAAAAAGAAATGCAGACTTTGGTGGACAAGAAATAGTGGGTTAGATGTCATAAATTATTACAAGGATCGGGTGGGTCAATTATATCAATTGCCACTCAACTTTATTTATTTTCATGTTGTAGTCACAAAACTTTAGAATTTAATATGAAAGTCAACTAAACTTTATACTTGTAACATTATGGTTAGTAAACTTTAATTAGCATTTTAAAATGACCATTAAAAACCTCAAAATTAAAATATTCAAAAATTAAAGTTGTTTAGAACGATAACATAATACCACATTTTTTATTTTCAAAAATCATCATTTTTTGAGTTTTTTCTCTCCTAATCAAACAACATATAAATTACTCAAAGTATAAATTTTGAAGAATTAAAAAAAATAAAAATATCAACACTTTTTGAGTTTTTTTTTATTTTGAGATCGTCAACCATCATTTTGAGGTATTAATTGAAGTTTAGTGATATAATGTTAGAAAGTGTAAAGTTAAATGGTTTTTATCTTTCGTTTTAAAGTTTAGTGACATACTTTTGAAATGAGTAAAAGTTCAGTGACCATGAGCCTAATTTACCCAATATTGATCCTCCGTGTCAAATGGAGGATCCTGATGTATAATTTGTTATACTAGTCGAAAACTCGTGCGATGCACGAGATATGAAACTTATATAATTTAGATAAATAAATAAATTAGCATATTTACTTTTAAGTAATTTTATATCATGCTATGATTTTTATATTATGATTTTTTAATCAAGGTCTGTATCTCTTCTCCTGTTTTTCAGGTTTTGATTAATGGGGATATGTCAGAGGAGTTTTCGTCGGGCCGGGGTATCCGTCAGGATGACCCTATGAGCCCTTCCTCTTCGTTATTACTATGGAGAGGTTGTCTCATCTGATTCAAGATGCTATTGATAATGGGAGTTTCTATCCTGTGGCTATCAATAGTTTCTGTCCCCAGGTGACTCACTTATTCTTTGCAGATGATGTCCTAATCTTTTTGGAAGGCAATGAGGAGCAGTTGAGTATTATTATGGATATTCTTGACTGTTTCTGTTCGGCCTCTGGTCAAAAACTTAATGTCCAGAAATCTAGGATGATGTGTTCTAAAAACATGAACCAGAGAGTTTGTAAAAGGTTAAGTGATCTGTCGGGTATTCCTCTGACTGGCTCCCTCGGGAAGTATCTGGGGATTCCCCTCCACAGTGAGAGAGTGTCTAAAGTGTCTTTTAAAGATACTTTGGATAAAGCTAATTTGAAATGTGCAACGTGGAAAGCCAAGACTCTCTCTCTAGCTGGTCGTCTTACGTTAATTCAATCGGTTAATTGTGCGACTCCCAATCACATTATGCAAGCTTATAAGCTTCCTGAGCCTGTGCTGAAAGATCTTGATAAAATTAACCGTAGGTTCCTATGGGGGGGAAGCTGAGGAGGGGAAAAAGATCCATCTTGTGCCCTGGAGTGAGGTTTGCCAGCCTAAAGCCTCTGGAGGTCTGGGTATTAGGAAAGCTAAAGACAATAATAATGTCTTATTAATGAAGCTCATGTGGCGAATGTGGCAGAATCCTTCTGCTCTGTGGGTCCAGCTCCTAGGCGGGAGTACCGGAAGGATAAGGTGTTTGGGGGGCCTAAGGAAAGAGTGGCTAATTGTTCCTTTCTTTGGAAAGGCATTAGTGCTGTGTTTGCAGAATTTTGTTCAGGGATTGGGTGGAATGTGGGTAATGGCAGGTCCATCAGGTTCTGGAAGGATATTTGGGTTGGTGAGAAGCCTTTATTGGAAGTTTGTAATTCCTTGCCTCCGGTAGACATTCAAGACTGGAGGATTGCTGATGTTGTGAACTCTGAGGGCGAGTGGATTTGGGATAAGTTTGAATCTTATCTCAATCTGGAGTCTCTCCTGTCTATTAGAGGTATTCACATTAGTAATCATGGTGAGGATAAGGATAGTTATTGTTGGGCGCTGACAAACAATGGGGCCTATTCGTGTAAATCGGCTTATCAGGCGATCTATCAGAGCTTGGATTCCTCTTCCCCATGTGTGTGGAAGACGATTTGGGGATTAAAAGTGCCATACCGCATTAGGAGTTTCATGTGGCTTGGGGCTAGGAATAAGTTGCTTACCAACTCGGATAGGAAAAGGAGGCACCTGGTTGACTCTGGAGCCTGTGGCAGATGAAGAGGTTTTGAGGAGACTGTGTGCCATGCTCTCAGGGATTGTGAGAAGAGTTTAGAGGTTTGGAGAAGAATTCTCCCTAGGGATGTGCTCCATTCCTTTTTATCCCATTCTGAAAATGATTGGTTCATTGATGGTATTAACGGGCTTCTTTTGCCTAGGAATCAAGGTGTTCTTATGTTTGTGGGGGTGTGCCATCAGATTTGGAGGTGGCGGAATGAGGAGATCTTTGGAGGTAAAATTGTTTCTTTGCCAAATGTCCTTGATTTCTTTTCTAAAAAGGTTAGTACCTTGGTGGAGAGTTTTGGTGAAGATCCCTTAGCTAGGATGGTTCAGAGGAAGGAGGTCAATCTTTTAGGCTGGTGTAGGCCAAGCGAATGGGTAATTAAGCTCAACACTGATGGTTCGTGTCTGAGAGATGGGAGAATCGCCGCAGGAGGGGTCCTAAAAGACAATGGAGGCAGGTGGATTTCTGGCTTCTATCAGAATTTGGGTATTGGTTCTTCCTTTTCTGCGGAGCTGTGGGGGATTTTCTCTGGCTTGAAGATGGCTAAGGATCTTGGGGTGAAGAAGCTTCTGGTTGAGTCCGATAACCAAGAAGCGGTGAAGATGATTTCTGAGGGCAAGTCTGTTTGCCGGAATAGCTTAAACATTATTAGAGGCATTAAAAGGATTGGATCCTCCTTTGAGTCTATTAAGTTCACTCATATTTATAGGGAGCAGAACCGCATCGCGGACCGTCTTGCTTTGGAAGGGCACTCTGGCGTATTGGGTCTTTCTACCCTTTCCTCTCCACCGGCCTTCATTTCTTCCTTGATCTTGGAGGATGCTGTGGGGGTCAGTTTTCCTAGACTGATCCCGGACTGAGCTGTCTTGTTTGCTTGTTTTTTTTTTCTCTTTCCTTTTCTACCAAAAAAATAATTGAAATTAAATTAATTTTGAAAATAATTGATTAATTTTTTTATAGAATTTTAATTAAATATGAATGATTTATTTAGTTTTACAAAATCCAATGATTTGTACTTTTTAGTCATTTTAATACATTTTTTTATAAATGGAATTTTGTGAAATAATAATAATAAAATAGGAGATTAATTAAGAAATATAATAGAATATAATGAAAAACCAAAAATTGAATTAAACTACAATTAAAATTAAATATTATATTTACGATACGAAAGAATTACAATCTATGTTAAACAAAAATTGAATTAAACTATAATTAAAATTAAATATTATATCTACGATACAAAAGAATTACAATCTATGTTAAAATGGAAGCAACATCAATATATTATGCTATATACTATTACAATCATTATCAATTCAATATGTTATATATAAAAAAATAAAATTCATAAGAATTAGTCATAAATTCATCTTGATGATAATCATTTTGCTTGATAAAATTTTATGATCACCAAATATTCGAATTCAATTATTCATTCTGCTACAATAACCCAATATATCAAATTGAGTCAGCTTAAGGTGATGATTTCTCCTATTTTCATCTCATAATATCTCATCAAGACATTCAATCATTTTGTTATTCATTCTTTCACTGAATAGAATAGCAGTCATGTTCGCAGATATCACTTATTTGACTTCATTAATATTTTCTAATAATTATATATTCTTGAATTTCATAAGAGAGAAAAACAAACAAAAAATATAAAACAATAAGGAAGGGACAAAAAAAGATAATTAGGAGAGAACTATCTCCCTCTTGTTTTTTTCCAAAAGAAGAGAGAATGTCAAGATATAAGCATATAAAGAGGAGAGTGGAAATATTTTTTGCCCATTAATTAAATTTTTTATTTTTTCTTAATGAAGTATTCATTCTATGAATTAATTTTAGTTAAATAGAATTAAATCGCAATTGTAACCACTCAGTAAAAAAACGTTTTATAATTAATATGTGAAATTAATTCTATTAATTAAAATCATTATGCTTAACATTTGAGAATTTGAAAGAGCTTCAAATAATAATATTTTTTAATTAATGTTTTCCAACAACTTGTCATATGATCATGTTTCATTTTTATCTGTTAAAAACTCTTGAAATACTAACAATTTTGTACAACCCACGATATAATAGTTAAAAACTATATAAGTCAATGTTGCAAAAGCAATTATATCAATATCTCATAATTAATGTACATTTTTAGGATTTTGAGCATCAAAATTTATTTTTATTTACCTTCATTTTGAATTCGTATCTAGCATAATCCAAATTCTTCAAGAATAAACATCTTATCAAGTGTATTAGACGCTTACAATCTCCTTGTCTAGAGAACAGGAAAAAATAACTTATTGATGATGATGATAATAATAATAATAATATAACATAATTTATAATTCAAATAAACTTAATTGTAAGTATAATATTTCAATACCTCTTTAATATTTTATCCAATATGTCTCAAACTTCAATGAACAACTATTGTGTGAAACTTTATATCTATTTGTACCAAGATATATAAAAATAAAGAATACAATCCATATCAGTTAGATAAACTCAAACTAAAAAAATGAATGGATTTCAACAGGTCCCGAATTAGAAAAATTAATCTAACTTCATTAAAGCTAAAAATTGAGTCCATATAAAGCCGAAAATGTAAATTTTAGTTAAAGTTAACAATCGAAACGATAACACCTAGCAATATATAATAAAAAAAATGCAAATATACAAAATTTTTATTTTAGTCATTTAGAAAAAAAAAGACAAATAAAAAAGAAATCATAGATAAGGTAGCGAGAGGTATGGAGCATGGGTAACGATAAAAATGGAATTTCATCTCTAAATTTTAGTTAAAGTTAACAATCGAAACGATAACACCTAGCAATATATAATAAAAAAAATGCAAATATACAAAAAATTTACTTTAGTCATTTAGAAAAAAAAAAAGACAAATAAAAAAGAAATCATAGATAAGGTAGCGAGAGGTATGGAGCATGGGTAACAATAAAAATGGAATTTCATCTCTGAAAGATTAAACTATAACAACTATTGTTTAATAAAAATAAAACAATAACACAATTGAGAACAAAAATAACTATAACATGTGAAAAAAATCGAATAATTATCTTGAGAAACATAAGAATTTTTTTGTAATTTTTGACACTTTTGTGTTTCCCGATTTTGGTTGTCCATGCATCTTCTATTTCTATCGAATTTCTTCAATTGGAGATATCAGTTTGAAAAAAAACAAATAAAAAAGAAAATATGGATAAGATAGCGAGAGGTATAGAATCCGGATAACGACAAAAATGGACCTGAAAGATGAAACTATAACAACTATTGTTTAATAAAAATAAAACGCAACACAATTGAGAACAAAATAACTACAATACATGAAAAAAATCGAATAATTACCTTCAGAAATATAATACTATCATGACCAATGAATATAATGGTGGAATACTATCTATCATGCTTTATATACAAGTTTATTTGTGACTTTTGGATTTCTTTTGCTTTGTGTTTTTTCGTCTTCTTGTAACTCGTATTTTCTTTTATTATTTTCATTATTTTAATTAATGGGCTAATAATTATTTAATATATTATAAATATAAATATGTTATTTTTAATTAATTAAATCTTTTTAATTTTGATTGTTTACTACGTTGACAACTCATAAAAAATGCTTCTAAAACACTTCTCTTCATTTCTCTCTGCTTCCGCTATTATATATAATATAGATGTATTGTGGATCCGCACATGTTATAAGAAACTCGACAAGTGAGGTCATAACAAATATGTCAAAATGTAACATCTGTAATTTTATAAAGGGTATTTTTACAAAATAAAAGTCATAATATATAATATAATTATAACATTACAAATTAAATTTTATTAAAATTTTTATTATGTGGACCATTAATTAATTATTTATTATTTTATTATTATTAGTATTATAATAACTAGATCAATTTTAATTATTTTATTATTATTATTATTATTATTATTATTATTATTATTATTATGATCATGATTAAAATTAAAATTAGAATTAGAATTAGAAGGAGGCGGAAACAGTAGATAGGTTGGAGAGGCAAAACAAAGTTGTTGATCTCAGTATGCGCAGCTTTGGTCTCTTTCCTTCTAAATCTAATTTCGTTCATAACTTCTTATTTCGGTCACTTTTTAGAACGAAAATTATATCATTAAATTCCTTGTTTCACGAGGAACATTTCAAGACCAATATTGATATTTTTCTGAGCAAAAAGTATGATAATCAGAGCGGATATTTTCACCAGAAAAGTGTTAGATCTCGACCTTTTAGTCGATTTTAGTTGTGAAATGGGTGTATTTTTGGACTCCCTTGAACGTTGGCTATATCCTAGTAGTCTCGATTTGCGTTTCTGACAACTCCGACGAACTTCCGGCGGTCGACCACCGCACTCCGGAGAGCAAGCGAAGGTTCAGTTAGAACCTGAACAAATTAATTAGCATTTTGGGACGAGGGGTAAACTTAATTGCTTATGTTTATTTATATTTACCTATTCACGTGATTGTCTATTGATATATTATGAGTAAATTACATTAAAGGTACCTGAATTATACTCCAATTCACACTTTGGTACCTAAATTACATTTTGTCTCAAAAATATACTTAAAATATGAGTGACCGGACATTTAAATATTTTTAACCTGTGTTTACCGGTCAACACGAATTTCTGACCACTTTTGCCCAAATAAATGGGACCCAATATACATCTATTAATCTAAAAAACTATAATACCTTAAATAAATTGAAAAATGTTCTATGAATGTTTGGCCACTTCTTCTTCCTTTGGATGTGCGTCTCTCTTCCTGTACCTCCATCTTCCCCATAACCACCATCATCTCACCATCTGCAGCACCCTCAACAATCAAAATCACTCCACTCCTCAAAATCCGACCACCACTCACGAACCAATTCTCCACACCCACAATTCCAAATCCGCCAATTTCCTCCACCGCCACCTAAAAGAACCGAATCAATTCCAGAATGAAGGAGACATTGCCGAAAAAGAAGAAAGATTTCAGCATGCTATTTCAACTGAAGAGAAAGTAAAGCTTTTGGAAATGGCACTCATCACACCATGGTGGAAAGAAAGAAAACATTCACCATGAATGGGAACGCTCTCGAGGACAACGATGATGCCGACTATCATTTCTTAAACCAACGATTGTCTCTTGTCTGCAATTTCTTTTGATTCAGCTTCATCGGCTCTGAATACGAAGGATGGAAACTCCAAGCTAGAATGCGAGATAGTTGATGGAAACGCTCTCTGATAACCAGTGATGATGAAATCCATAGCCGATAATTGGATATTGGTTCAAGAGATAGTTGATAGAATCTTTTTTGTATGTCAACCTGTGGAATGAAATTGTTGGAATTTAGAGTTTAATTTTTTTGTTATTATTGTAATTTTCACCTTTATAGTTTCAGAATTTTTACAAAGTAGCCATGGATGAAAAGGAGAGATAAACAGATAGAGAAGAGAGACGGAAAGGGAGACTAGAAGAGAGAGAGGGACATATTCAAAGTAGACCAATGGGAAGATTTTTAATTAATTTAAGGGTATTTTAGTTTTTTAGATTAGTAAATGCATAGTGGGTCCTAATTATTGGTATAAAAGTGGTCAAACAGTTTGACTAGGAATTTACCGGATAAACACATTTAAATGTCCAGTCACTCATATTTGGAGTATATTTTTGAGACAAAATGTAATCCATGTACCAAAGTGTGAACTATGGTATAATTCAGGTACTTTTGATGTAATTTACCCGATATATTATCGTAGAATAATAAAATAAATGTTGAGTATTTGGTTATCATTTGATTTATGTTATTTATACATATAGTGATTTGAGGAGTGAAGTTTTAAATGTTCTCTATATAGTTGAATTTATTAATATAAGGTTTTGTTTCTCTTAAAATCGGGTTGCTCATGTATTTATCTATCAAGATAATTAGTTATGAAATTATACCATGGTAGAAAGAGGAATGTATATGAGTTCAGAAGATTATGAAAATGTATTGGATTATGTTTGAGTTAGCACAAAACATAAATAGCTAGCTTAAGTAGGTTTGTTGATATTGTGATCGCATACACCTGTCTTGAAAGAGGAGACGATAGGGTGTTATTAAATTTTGGATTGGGTTTGGTACTGTGTCTTGCAAGATTAGACGATAGCAGTACCGTTATAAAAGTACTTATATTATGAAGTCTTAAGGTTGCGTGTCTTGCAAGAGTAGACGATAACGCATACCTATTTTGATATTAAACACCGAAAGACCATTAGACATATTTCACTTAAGTTTAGCTATGGCCTTTAAAATAAATATAATAATTTTAGGGTATTATGTGTAATAAAGAGTCCGGTTTGGAATGTCGTCTATTTAATTTTAATGATTTCATGATATATAATATATATAAACTGTATGTGTAGATGTATATATATAAATATTCCTAATGATGCTTATTGAGTAGGCAGCTCATCCATTGCCATGTTGAAATTTTCAGGCTAGGTTCAGAGGTTCTCCTATTTACTAGATTTTCGGGTTTACCCTGCATTCAGGCTGGCCAGCACAACCGTCTCATTCTCATTAGCAAATTTTATAGACATTCGTTGGGATTTATTAAATTATTGGATTTGATTATTTGCTTAATTTTAAGTGAATATTATTGACGGGTTAAATTGTTTGGTTGTGGGTTATGAGATTTTGGTAGACAGTAATAAATGAGGAGCATTTATGTACTTATGTTGGTGTTTGTGCTTAATTATGATAATTACTTGGTTTCTATATGTTTTCAATGTGACCCGAGACGGAGGTTACATTAAATGTATATGAAAGGTCCATGTGACATGAAGGACCGGGTGCCTAATAACACTACGTAATTTTTCTTTTCACATGACACAAGATATATGACAGACATTTATTTTTGTATCATCTGAACGTTTTTCGTGACACTATTTTAAATTTCTGTCATCTGAAAGCTTAAATACAAAAACCTTAAATTATATGTGGCGTTACGATGACACACGGCTGTCATCCCAAAAAACGCGATTTTAACCCAAATTTTTAAATAAGACTTATTAAATTTCACTGTCTTTGTTGTTAGTAAAAAAAATCTGAAATTTTATAAATTTCGCAGGTGGAGCAAAATTTTCCCAAATTTTAAGCGCATTGATGCGTATTATACGTGTTTGTGGATGAAAGTGCACCTTAATCGTGTATCAAGTAAAAAATTGAAAGTAGAGTATCGTTCCCACGAGGATGGTGATTATAATTACTAGTCTTTTTGCTTACTATTTATTATTTCAACAATCAAAATGTAGAGTTTGATTGGGTGACCAAATTAAGACTTAATCAACAAGTGAAATGAAAATTAGACAAATTAAGTGAGAGATTACTTATAGCGAAAGAAACTAAGGCTTTTAGCTTCATTTAACTTCTTTGTTTGGTAATAACACTTAACCTTTTTTTAAGTTGTTTTATCCCTTTTAAGATGGCGATTTTTCTTATTAACTAATAGATTCTCGAGATTGGTTCTAAACTCTCGATTAATTACTTTACCTTGGTCCGGCTAAAGTAAATTAATCTAAAGAATCATTAATTTTTATTAATCTAAAACCTTTTTAAAATACTTTATCTTGGTCCGGCTAAAGTGATCACTTTATATTCAAGAAAATCTTTCGAGCTGTTAGTTAAAAACTTTCGATTAATTACTTTACCTTGATCCGGCTAAAGTAATTAATCCAAAGAAGCATTAAGTTTTTTTAGTTCCAAACCTTTAATTTATTACTTCACTTTGGTCCGGCTCAAGTAATAAATCTAAGATCGTAATAAGATTCATGAAAAACCTTAGAAAACTAATAAGCCACACTAAATGGTTATTAGATCCAACTTATGAGTTTCGATTAATCAATTTAATCACGATCAATATAAACGATTAATTATATTCGAGTTGGGATTTGGTCCGTCTCCAAAAAGCATTAAGAATCATAAGTTAGTTCTTAAAAGGATAAACATGGCTGATAACATCCAAATATTATCCCTGGGGCAAAATAGTGAAAATCCGCAAATAAAATGACCTATTTGCACGAAGCACAGCCACGTGGAAAAAACCACCGATTCAAAGATATGGCATACGCCAAAAGAGTCCGGATACGCCACGTGGATCATACACGCCAAAAGAGGCCAAGATCCGCCAGGAAGGGGCAGATACACCATCCAAGGTAGATACGCCATCCAATATTTCCTTCGGGAGTGATGAAGGTAATCTTTTTCTTATCCGTATTATAAATCGAGATCTAATGGTACCCGACTACTATTTCCAACATAGAGTAAATTGCATAAACCGATGTGGAATCTACCAACATGTCAATGTAAGGTAACGAATTTGAGTTCTTTAGACAAGCTTTATTAAGGTCAGTGAATTCAACACATAACATCCACTTGTTGTTGGCTTTTTAACTAGCACTACATTCAATATACATAGAGCATAATGAATTGCTTTGAGGTGGTTGTAACTAGACCTGGCAATTATTGTGTTCGAGTCGTGTTCGTGTCGTGTCATTTCGGGTTCGTGTCAAAAATGAGTAAACCCAAACCCAACCCAAAAACGTTCGTGTCAAAGTCGTGTTAACCTGTTCGGGTTAGTGTCGATTTCGTGTCGTGTTTTCGGGTTACATGTAATTTTGTTATGCATATATATTAATAATAACTCTTAAAAATATAAGAAGATATGGTACTGTTTTTAAACATTTTATATCATTTTTAGATTAGTATGTTAACAATAATTATCGAAAAGTTCGATAATATCATGTTAGAGGGTCATGTAATGTGTTTATAACAATTTAGGAAATTCAAATCAATATTTGCAATTAATAATTATAATTTTATTATCTTTATTAATAAAGTGACATAAAAAAACACAAGAGAAATATAACAATAATTTTCAATATCCATGTCATTTCGTGTCGTTTTTGGGTTCACATATCAACACTAACTCAA
Organism: Euphorbia lathyris; assembly: GCF_963576675.1. Classification (NCBI taxonomy): domain Eukaryota; kingdom Viridiplantae; phylum Streptophyta; class Magnoliopsida; order Malpighiales; family Euphorbiaceae; genus Euphorbia; species Euphorbia lathyris. The sequence goes on along the minus strand of NC_088917.1, from coordinate 39,484,958 downwards.
CTAAAAAATTAGCGTGTCAGTTTCGTGTCAACCCAAAAATGACCCATTACCTATTAAGCTCAACACTGACACGACCTGACCTGCTCAACACGACCCGATCTGTCATTCCAAATATTTTGAACTTTACTTCAAATTCATAATTTGAAAAATTAAAACCTAATAAGTTAAGATAATAAGATAAGATATGGTTTTTTTTATACTCTTTATATTTATACTTTAATAAATAAGAAAAGTCATGTCTATTTTTAACCTAGTTTATCATAATTTTTAATTTTTTTAATTTCTTTAATTAAATTTCGAGTTAGTTTCGTGGTTTCGGGTTGATACGAAAATGACACGAAAATTAACGTGTAATTTCGTGTCGTGTCAACTTTCGTGTCGTGTCATAAAGCCCTAAACACTAACACTAAAAAAGCATGTCGTGTTCGTGTCATGTCATCGGGTCGTGTATCGCTTTGTCGGGTCTAGTTGTAACTGATTAGTTTATCTACCTTTGCTTTTATGGCCCATTGCCTTTCGAGCCCATGATTTCTCTTCTTTTGTCTTACTAGTTTCGTATCAGGATGCACATCTAAGGTATGCATCATGACCTCCAACGATACTCATGTGACATCATTTAAGCACCATGCAAAGGTTGAGATATTTCTCCTAAGGCTCCCATTACATTTTTTTCGTTATTGTTGGGAGCTCTGCGGTAATTTTTTCTGGTTTTTCTTTGGCCGACCAGACTGTATCGATTTATCCTACGGGCTTTGCTTGTTCCCTCTCTACTTCATGTATCTCCATGTTAGTGGGTTTCATCTAAAGTGAGGCCATGTATGTTGCCTTGGTGATTATTTGGTTTCCCTCGAATATCGGCATTCTTCCATCTGTGGGTATCTGTCATGCCAAATGGTAAGTGGATAGGGCTCTGGCCAACTCTGATGGTAAAGGCCTCCCTATGATGGCATTGTATGGAAGTACGGTATCAACTATGAGGAATTTTGCCTTAGCTCTCCAATTGAGTATCCATTACCAATTTTTATCGTCAACCTGATGCTTCTTAACAGAGAGACTATGTGTCCACTTATTCCAACCAAATGAGATAGGGTCATCAAAACTAGTATGTTGGAATCCATCTTTAGAGCCTCATTGACTTTTCTAGTGATGATATTCACGAAGCTAAATGTGTCAATGTATACCCTGCAGAAAGTGAAGCTCTCGATGATTATGTCGATCACTAAGGCATCCTCATGAGCTTGCTTTGGGGTGTTTTTCAAACCACCAAATGAAAACTCAAAGTTTGATTCCTCGAGCCACTACTTGTCATCATAGGCCCTTTTCCTTTTTGGTGTACAATCTCTTTGTGGTCCTCTAGCAATCACATTAATGACCCCTTAGGGAGCCCACTCCTCAGCTTGTGACCTTTTTCGCTCAGTAGTAGGCATTTTTGAAGACTTATGTAAGAAGCGGTTAGGTATTCCTCTTTTGAAAATTTTATCCAACTCGATTTCCAGCTCCCTACAATCTTAGGTATCATAACCCTTGCTTTTATAGGAGTGACAGTAGGACCTATTGTTGCAGTGCCCCAAGTTTTTTAATTTTGGGCTACCTCTTATGATCTCTATCCTTATCTCCCATACAGTGTTGCTTTGAGATATTATCCGGATCTAGATAATCTTTTGCGCTAGTACATTTTAGAAAGGGATTGAGCCTATGGCCATCCCATTTAATGAAATCGTTAGCCCGTGCATTAAATATAGGAATTTTTTGGGTTATTGCATGGTTAATTTCTAGGACACATCTCCACTATAGTAGTTTACTGTCATAGCATATACGATTCCATACGCTCTTGAACTAGTTCCGTTGTATTTTCCAAAGAGGGGTATTTGAACCCTTGAGGCATCAGCTCCCGCAAGATGCGTGCACATAGCGGGGAACTAGTATTTGTCACCTCTGACATTCAATCATCCATGTGTTTTGATGCTTTGTCTATCGATCTTTATGGGATCTTAGTACAACTAATTCTCTTCATCGATGATGCCTTACTTATACTATGCGGGGATTCTGATTCCTCCAAATAAAATCGAGGTTTCCGTTTGCATATTGGGGAATTGGATGTGTACATTGGTTTAGGACGATGGGTACGGAAATTATTTCCATTCCCAAAGGTGAGGATCGAAACCTTGGTGTTAAGCCAAAATATACCTAAAATATCATTAATATTCACGTCAGTTTTGTCATAAAATCGTGTTATTTATATCTATTTAGAGTACTTTTACGTCCGAATATGTTTCTTTGATGCAAGGTACCTAAATATTTGGTAAAATCCAAATATGAGCGAAAACGGACCAAAAACGAAGGAAAAACACTAAGTTACGAGCCGAAAGGTCGAGAAAATCAACGCACCGATACGAGGAGATGGGAACGAAGTTAGAACCGGGAGAAACATCCCGTGTTGCGACCGAGATTCCCATATCTCTGTCGCGACATGCCTTTTTTAGGCACTTCATCGATTCGTTCCGAAGATAAAAATTGCTCCCCATGTCACGACAGGGATTCTGGAATCTCAGTAGGACCAGCAGCTTTTTCAGCACCAAATTCACATGTTTGAATTCCAAGAAGCACGTCTATTCAGGTGGATAGAAACGTCTCTTCGCAGCGGACACGACCCTTCAAACACGACTCTTCAACATCTATAAATAAAGAGTTGATTTCAGAGTTGAAAAGAGTTAGATTAATTAAGATTAGAGAGCAGAATTTATGTAGAAATTCTGAGTCAGAAACAATTCAAAGTTAGATTTCAGTTTTGTAAAAGCAATCTTGATGTACACAAATTGTTCTTAGATTTATTACAAACACAGTAGTGATTAAGTTTAGATTAAGAATTTATTCGAAGACGAGTTTTCATTTCGTTGGAAGACAAACAATCTCTATTCCGAAGATTCAACGAGAAGATTAAGCAGCGGAGGCGACACTAGAGTCCGACAAACTCCAACGAAGTTTGAGGAAAGGATTGACAACCCGGAACTCAAATTAGTTAGAATGCTTACCATGTTTTCTTTTCTCTGTTAACTTGTATTGATTCACAAATTCTATAATAAAAGTTTACATAATTCAATATACCTTTCTGTAGTTACTTTGATAATTTCTTCAAAGTAAGATTCTGGTGTTTTCATTAAAATGTATTTAATTCACATAGTTACAAGGAAACTTTGTTGACCACTTGAAAGAATTAATATTTACGGATGATATGATCGTTAGGTCGGCTTATCGGAAATAAATATCAATTTGATTAAGGTAGAAATCTACTCCGAACCAGAAAGATTTCTACGGTTCAAAGCCTATTAATTGAAGGAGTTTACCTTTTGTTACATACTTATAATCTTTACAAAGTTTAAGTTGATATATTTGCTTAATGCAAATGAGTTTAACGCTTTTCTTACTTTAAACGCTAAAAGTTTCTGTCTTGTAATCCAATCTCAAGACATAATTGATTTCTAAATTTCTAACATAAAGTTCTAATCTGATTCTTGTTAATTCAATTCATCACAATCCAATTCAATTAAACGATTTTCTATAATATAAACCTAAAGACGTATTCAATCTGTATCAAAATAAGTTTTTGTGAAAAAACGTTCCCTGTGGGATCGATATCTTTTTATTACTACAAGCGAAACCGTGCACTTACGGAAATCGCTCAACACTTGGACCTTTGGTTAAGGAGGAGACGCTTTTACCACTCTACCACAACCCCGTGATTGGAATGCAATAATATTTAATTATTCCCTAACTAATAATTTTTATTTAATTAAAATAATTTATCAATCAATAATTTATAGTCAACTAATAATAAACTAGTCAAAAACTCGTGCGATGCACGAGTATGAAACTTTTATATAGTTTAGATAAATAAATAAATTGACATATTTACTTTTAAGTAATTTTATATTACGCTATGAAAAAAAATTTATATTATGTATATTTGAAATTAATATATATTTTTTATTGATAATTCAAACTAATTAATTTTGAAAATAATTGATTAATTTTTTTATAGAATTTTAATTAAAGGTGAATGATTTATTTATTTTTACAAAATTCAATGATTTGTACTTTTTAGTAATTTTAATACATTTTCATATTTTTTTATAACTAAAATTCTATGAAACAATAATAATAAAATAGGAGATTAATTAAGAAATGTATTAGAATATAATGAAAAATAAAAAATGAAATTAAACTGCAATTAAAATTAAATATTATATTTACGATACAAAAGAAATATAATCTATGTTAAACAAAAATTGAATTAAACTACACTTAAAATTAAATATTATATCTATGACATAAAAGAATTACAATCTATGTTAAAATGGAAGCAACATCAGTATATTATACTATAAACTATTAGAAGCAATGCTTTTCTAATGTTGCACATGAAGAAACTTTATCAATTCCATATGTTACCTATTAAAAAAAATTCATAAGAATTAGTCACAAATTCATCTTGATGATAATCATTTTGCTTGATGGAATTTCATGATCATCAAGTATATATATCCAGTTGAATCAGCTTAATGATTGTACATTAGGATTTAGTTTTGCTCTTTCTTTTCTTTTTTGTTCCTGAGCCTAGTGTCTAAATCGCAATTGTAACCACTCAGTAAAAAAACGTTTTATAATTAATATATGAAATTAATTCTATTAATTAGAATCATTATGCTCAACATTTGAGAATGTGAAGAGATTCAAATAATAATATTTTCCAACAACTTGTTCTATAATCGTGTTTCATTTGCATCTATTAAAAACTCTTTAAATACTAACAATTTTGTACAGATCACAATATAATAGTTAAAAAACTATATAAGCCAATGTTGCAAAAACCAGTATCTCAATATCTCATAATTAATGTACACTTTTAGGATTTTGAGAATCAAAATTTATTTTTATTTACCTTCATTTTGAATTCGTATCTAGCATAATCCAAATTCTTCAAGAATAAACATCTTATCAAGTGTATTAGATGCTTACAATCTCTTTGTCTAAAGAACTCGAAAAAAATAATTTCTTGATCATAATAATGATAATAATAATATAACATAATTTATAATTGAACTTTATTGTAAGTATCATATTTCAATACCTCTTTAATATTTTATTCAATATGTCTCCAACTTCAATGAATAACTATTGCGTGAAAAATTATATCTCTTTGTACCAAAATACATAAAAATAGAAAATACAATCCATATCCGTTAGATAAACTCAAACTAAAAAATGAGTGGATTTCAACATGTTCCGAATTAGAAAAATTAATCTAATTTCAATTAAAGCTAAAAATTGAGTTCATATAAAGCCGAAAATCTAAATTTTAGTTAGAGTTAACAATCGAAACGATAACACCTAGCAACATATACTAAAAAAGAATACAAATATGCAAAATCTTTATTTTAGTCATTTTGAAAAAAAAAAAGACAAATAAAAAAGAAAACATGGATAAAGTAGCGAGAGGTATGGAACCTGGGTAACGACAGAAATGGAATTTCATCTCTGGAAAATGAAATCATAACCACTATTGTTTAATAAAAATAAAACTACAACACGATTGAGAAGAAAAATAACTAAAACATATGAAAAAAATCGAATAATTACCTTGAAAAACATAAGAATTTCTTGTAATTTTTGACATTTTTGTGTTTTCCGATTTTAGTTGTCCATACATCTTCTATTTCTATCGGATTTCTTCAATTGGAGATATTAATTTGAAAAAAAAGATAAATAAAAAAGAAAACATGGATAAGGTAGCGAGAGGCATAAAACCTAAATAACGACAGAAATGGATCTGAAAGATGAAACTATAACAACTATTGTTTAATAAAACGAAAACAATAACACAATTGAGAACAAAATAACTACAACGTATGAAAAAATAGAATAATTACCTTCAGAAATATAATACTATCTATCATGGCCAATAAATATAATGGTGGAATACTATATATCATGCTTTATATAGGAGTTTATTTGTGACTTTTGGATTTTCTTTGCTTTGTGTTTTTTCATCTTCCTGTAACTCTTATTTTCTTTTATTATTTTAATTAATAAGCTAGTAAATGTTTAATATATTATAAATATAAATCTGTTATTTTTGTTATTTTTAATTAATTAAATCTTTTTAATTTTGATTTTTTACTACGTTGACAACTCATCAAAAAGGCTTTTAAAACACTTCTTCTCATTTCTCGGTGCTTCCGTTATTTATATATAGATACGTTCTTTTAAAAAAAATCATTTAAAAATGAAGCAAATAATTTTTAAACAGTTTATAATAATTTTCACACAAATAATAATAATTCATTTAATTATTTTGTTACATAAAAAGTTACTAATTAAATTTTTTTTTTTTTTGAAACAAAAAAATAATGCATTAATGAGCCAGATCATGGCAAAATTGTAATAATGAAACAGAAACAGAACTCGGTAATAAATTAAAAACAGAAGGGCAAGTAGATAAACGAGAAGACTCTGCTAACACATGTGCCATCTCATTCGCTTGCCGTCGTATCCATATGACTGAGTAAGAGTCATTTGATATTAGAATCGATCGTATTTGAATAATTCTATCCCCAAATTCAGAATCATCAACAGAAGTAGAATTTATTGCATCAATTACTTGTTTAGCATCAGATTCGAAAACCACATTTCTTATTCCATCAACTTGTAGCCATTGCATAGCTTGTAATAGAGCTTCGGCCTCACATTCTCGTGTTGTCGGAAAACATAACAGACCTGCACATCTCCCTATTACAAACTGCCCATGTGCATCTCATACTGTTGCTCCTATCCATGCACGACCATCAGTGTTAAAACATGCAGCATCAACACAACACGAGAGAAATCCTTCCGATGGTGGGTGTCAAGCCGTGCAACCAGCAGATGAAATATTTCCTGCTACTGTACTTTCGATCTACTGTTCTCCCGTACCAGCCCGATTTCTCAAGGCATTTGCTTCTGACCAATCATTAAGTACTGTGCAAGCTTGAGCCACTATTTGATCTGTTGTACGAATCTCATACTGCTAAAGACGGGTATTTCTAGCCTGCCATAAGCTCCAGAGGTGCATCAAAAATGTTTTCACAATTTGTTCCGGTGCTGCTCTAATCATATTATGAAACCATGCTGTCAAGTTCTCAGCCACTGTCGCCTCCGAATTCGATCCAGAAGTCCCGCCTTCTGCCATACTCTTATTGCTCCTGTACATTCAATAAAAAGATGCCATCCATCCTCTCAAGGTTCGTTACATATCACACAAGTACAACATACCTGTAACCCGCGTATTTGGAGATTCACACGTGTTGGGAGACAATTGCGTGCTAGTTGCCAGCCAAAATACCGGACCTTGTGTGGAATTTCAGCATACCATAATTTTTTCCAAGCACCCTGAACATGAAATCTCTCTCCTGCTTCCAGCGTTGTAGCCAGTCGGTAAGCACTTTTCACTGTGTAACGTCCTGAAGAATGAGATTTCCATATTAACCGATCCTCACTAGTCAAAGTACCAACAGACAGTTTATGAATTTCTGTAATATCTCTATGCTCGAAAATTTCCTCCAACAGCTCTTCATCTCAATCCCTGGAATTATGGATAAACAAATCATTGACTTTCAAATACTCCAACCCTTCCACCATAGGGGTTCGTATATAGCCATCCTCCTCATCACGCAACCATCTCTCAGTCCATACATTTATTGATTGACCGTTTCCAATTTTCCATCTGATTCCTTCTTTAATGATTAGTTGGGAACTCCAGATACTTCGCCATATAAAGCTTGGTGAATGCCCCAATGAGGCCCCCATAAAATCCCCTCTTGGATAATATTTAGCTTTGAAAACTCTACTAACAAGCGAAGATGGATTGGTAAATAACCGCCATCCCTGTTTTCCCAACATAGCAAGATTAAAGGCCGTGAAATTTCGGAAACTCAGTCCTCCCAATAATTTTGGAGCACACAATTTGTCCCATGCCATCCAATTCAGTCCTCTCTCACCTAACTTTTTATTACCCCACCAAAACGAATTCAGCATTCGCTGTAATTCCTCCGCCGTCGATATAGGGAGCAGGAATACACTCATGAAATAGATTGGGATGGCTTGCCCTGCTGCTCGAATAAGTGTAGCCTTACCAGCTTTTGATATTCCTTTTCCTCTCCAGCGTTGTAGCCGCTGCCATAACCTGTCTCTGAAGTGTGCAAAGATTGCTCGTTTCGTTCTACCCACCAACGATGGAAGACCCAGATATCTTCCTGTATTCAACGGACTAGTAATACCCAAAATGCTAGAAATTCCCATAGCCAGGTCATTTGCCACATTTCTACTGAACATGATTCCAGATTTTTCAAAATTTATAGCTTGCCCCGAAGCTAATTCATATGATCTAAGTAATTTTTTTAAGACTCTACTTTCATATATGGTAGCTTGACAAAATAAGAATGCATCATCCGCAAAGAGCAAATGTGAAATCGCATGCGCCCCTCTCTTAACTCGGCAACCATGCAGTAACCCCCTATTCTCAGCTGCCTTTAATAATGACGTCAACCCTTCAACACAAAGCAGAAATAAATACGGTGACAGTGGATCACCTTGGCGGAGTCCTCTTTTTGGGCAAATAGGATCAACCAATTGATCATTTATTCTAACCATATATTGCACAGAAGATACACAATGCATTATCAAATTAACCCATTTATCTGCAAAACCCAACTTTAGCATCAATTCTCTTAGATAATTCCAATCCACTCTGTCATATGCTTTACTCATATCAACTTTTAATGCCACACTACCTGCTTTCTTAGCAACATTATTGTTAATGTTATGAATAAGTTCAAAAGCAATCAAAACGTTATCATGAATAGACCTCCCTTTAATAAAAGCAGATTGATTTTCAGAGATAATTCCAGGCAAAAGCATTTTCAATCTATTTGCTAATACTTTGGAGAAAATTCTGAGTATAACATTACACAGTGCTATTGGACGAAGTTCAGTCATAATAACAGGATTCTCACATTTTGGAATGAGAGTAATGATAGTATTATTAAGCTCAGAGGGGAACATACCTTGATCAAACCATGTTGATCCAGCAATGAAGATATCATCTCCAATTATGTCCCAGAATTTTTTGATAAAAACCTGGATTAAATCCATCAGGTCCTGGAGACTTATCAGGATGCATATCAAATAAAGCTTTCTTGAATTCATGTTTTGTCAGTGATCGCAGTAATTGCTCATTATCCCGATCAGTGATGCGTGGCTGCATTAAATCTACCACTTCACTCCATTCACTGTTACTATAAAAAAAAACCGATTCAAAATACTGTATTACAATCTGGCCCATCCCATCTTTATCATCAACCCATTCTCCTGCATTATTCCTGAGCCTAGTTAAACTGTTCTGCTTCCGCCTTCCATTAGCGAAAGAGTGGTAAAAACGAGTATTCAAATCTCCCTCCTGAAGCCATAAGACTTTTGCTCTTTGTTTCCAGTGGTCTTCCTCTTGAACCATAATTCTCACATACTCAACTCGGGTCGACTCATACTCATCATTATTACTTGGACCTCCCCCATCACATAGTTGTATTAACTTTGCTTTTAATTATTCAATTTTCTAACGAAAATTGGCATCACTACTTCTGCTCCATCTCATAAGCACTTTTGCCACATGCGTTAAACGCGAACTCAGTACTGTTTGCCTATCTGATCCCCATGCCTCCTTAATCACATTCCAAATCTCCTCATCCCTTAGCCATCGTTGCTCGAATCTGAACTGTTTTCGCCTCGGAATAGCTAAGTTGGTTGACGTATGCAAAATTATTGGGGAGTGATCTGAAGTGGGAGCAATAGAATTAACACAAAAATTACCAGGAAAATGTCTCCCCCACGCTTCTGTACAGAGGCTTCGATCTAACTTCTCTTGAACTTCATTTGGTTTACCTCTGTGCCGTACCCATGTATACGGATAACCTTGTAACAGAATATTAGTAAGGCCACAATCAGTCATAGTATCTCTAAATCCTTTATAACACCACTCTGGATGCTCATTTATCCCTTTTTTTTATCACTATGAACAAGTAGATCATTAAAATCTCCCAAAATAGACCATGGGAGAGAAGAGGCGGCAGCAAGGCTCCTTAGTAAATCCCAAGAAGTCCTTCGTCTAGCTCTCTCCGGGTACCCATAAAAACCAGTAAGACGCCAGTCTCCATCCCTAGGGTCATTTACAGTCAAATCAATGTAATTTGGTGAAAATGAACTTAAGGAGCACATACTGGCCTTCCTCCAAAAAGCACATATTCCTCCACTTCTCCCAATCCTATCAACAACAAAACATCCTTCAAAACCAATGCGTACCCTGATAGCTTCAATGCGAGATTGACAAACCAGAGTTTCATACAAGAAAATAACATCAGGCCTATGAGCTTTAATGAGCTCACACAGAATGGGAACTGCCCTAGTGTTGCCCAGACCTTGGCAGTTCCAACTAAAGATTTTCATTGCTCTGGGCAGACCATTTGGCCTGCCTTTCCTGTTTGCTGTTTAGCTTTATCTTGTACTTTCGGGTTTCTCTGTTCTTGCTCACAAGCTTTATTATCATTATTGTTTCCCTGGTTTGGGGATAAATCATCAACTTCCATGGTTTGAATAGTTACCTCTTGTATAGTCTCAATTGGTTTTGGTTGAAATGCCACAAGTTCTCCCCTTCGTCTTTTCCTTTCCTCTCCTACTTCTAATCCGATTTCTGAATGCAGGAGATTAACTGGAGGGACTTCCATATCCTCCTGATCATAAAAGCTTACACCAAAGTTCCTTGATAGATGCCGGAGATTATGTCTAGGAGTTGGTTCCTTCAGCTGTCCCGCTGTACTACTACCAGCATCTCTGTTTGAGCCATATACCCTAATTCCTTCGGGCCTAGCTTCTTCCTTCAGCCATCTTTCTCCTCCCATCACACTAACACGACGTAAGGGAGCCTTTATAGAAGCATCCCAAGCCCTTACTAAGTCCTCTTCCTTACTCCGAAAAAAGATCTCACAATGTCTATCCAAATGTCCAATTAGACCACATATAAAACATATAGTTGGCAATTTTTCATATTTAAAAACACAGTTCAACCAATCACCTCCTGCCCTTCTTACCTTTTTTCCCCTTTGTAATGGTTGTCTGATATCCACGCTAACTCGCACACGAAGATAGCTATATTCATTTATCCAGTTTGCTTTTGAGTCCATAGATACATAAGACCCAATGAAATTTCCCAATGCCCGTGCCACTATCTCAGTAAACAAATTCTGTGTAAGACCGTGAATCTGTATCCAGAAGTTTGTATGTGTGAATTGACCCGCAGATGGATCTTCCCCCTCTTTCAAAGTATACAGCATCAACAATTGATTATCAAAAGTCCACGGACCATTTTCACTAACCCATTTCAGATCATACGGGTGGTAAAACCTAAACAAAATCAAATTTCCTCCAATCTCAGATATCGTTAAACCCTTCCCGGGCCTCCATATACTAGCCATTCGATGTTTGAAAATTTCAAAATTAAAGTTTTTGTTCGTCACAAGTGATCCAACCAAGCACCACTTATAATCAGTCTTTTCTCCTCCGTTGTCTGTCGCTTCAAACTCGAACCCATCCTCAACAATCTTTAATTGCTGAAACTGATCTTCCATTGTCTTTTAGCAAATTGAATTTTCTGATCAAATAAAGAAAAGAAAACCAAACACAACAAGATCCCCACCAAACTAGCTTATTCAATTGTCAATTTGGTTAATAAAAGATTTTTTATTTTATTAGTTATTGGTCTGTATTCAATCTCATTTGTAAAATGCATCCCTCCATACTATTCTTCCTTCTTCCTTGCCCAATTATTATTGCTGCAAAAACCAATATTATTTTCCTTGTCTATTATATATCATAATCAGCAATCACCACACCCAATACACGAACTAAAAGACGACGATGGACGCACCAAATCACGGACACACCAAACAAACAGTCTCAATACCCAAACAAAACAGAACGGAATATTACAGATCCGATAGTCGGTCACGAACAGACAGCAGCACTGGCGGCGATCTCGACTAGACACAAAGCAGACGGTACCGGCGGCTGGGGCGGCGACACAGGCGGCGGCGAGAGGAAGAAACCTAACCAGAGGCCGAAAAAACTCTCAAAAGGAGTAGGCTCTCAACAGGAGCATGAAATCAGTAATAGATCCGAAACAGCGGCGGCGACGCGAGGAAAATCTTCATCGGACAGCGGCGGTGGCGAGAAGAAGCCCGACGGAGGTGGTGAGAAGAAAGAAACCTAGCAGATCGGCATCGCCTCTTCTAACACATATGGAGGACAACGACGGTGGTGAGAAAAGGCGGCGACGGTGGTGAGAAATAGCGGCGGCGACGTTGGTGAGAAACAAAAACCCTAGATCGCCTTCACCATCGCTCTCCCTAGTTACTAATTAATTAATTACTTAAAAATTCCTACTACTATTATCATGGTTTTATGACAAATGTTCCCATAAATTAACAAATGGCTTAATAAATCTTGACTGACCTTCTAAACTTTCAAAGAGTCTTGATAACCCCTCAACTTGTATAAAATATCTAGATAACTCCATCAACTTGCATAGATTGTAATCAATTAATCACTCGATTGTAAAAAAAAAAAAATTAAACTGTATGTGAAAGAAGTGTTACACGTGACTTAAAATATTATTAATCATTCACAGAATAGATTAAAACATATAAAAAAATGAAGTTCTTATTTATTCAATTCTAAAACTTACATTCTCTAATATTAGAATCCAGATACCCTAACATTGGTTGTTTTAGTTTTTCCAGACGCATGCAACACGTATTTTGCATGTAACTTACTTTTTTTTTACAATCGAGTGATTAATTAATTACATTTTACTCAAATTAAATGGGCTATTTAAACATTTTAACAAGTTGAGGTGGCTATCGAGACAGTTTGAAAATTCAGAAGGTCAACTAAACTTTTTGAACAAGTTAAAAAAATAATAAATTACAAACCATTTAATTTGCATCTTACTAATACTAAGTATGGTTGTAACTAAAAATGCTTGATGCTCTAATATATCTATTGAAAAAATATATGGTGACAAATGCTGAAACATGTCCAATTGGAATCTGTAATTATGTTTTTTCTAAAAAAGAAAAAAAGAAATCTTTGTTCGGAAAAAAAATCTGTAATTATGTATTAAGCTAAATTTAAATATATTAATCCGCCATTCCTTTTCCTTTTTTTCTAATCTAATCCGGCAGTCCTATCCTATGGAGAATATAACAACAATAAAATTAAGACAACAAACAATTTCATTATCATTAGAAAAATGCTTAATGGTCCCAATTGAAAGGACACAAAATTCCCTTTCCAGCCACTCACTTTCTTCTTTAACCACTCATCCGTTGGCGCGTGTTAATCAAACATAAAAAAGAAAAAAGACTTTCTATGGTTGGACTCGACTCAAGGCAAAAGAGTCTATTTTGAGTCCTCTCCCTTTCTTCGTGACCCACTGACCATTTCTCACTTGTTTTTCTACTTCTCCACTAACTCACTGATTCTTCCGATTTTTGATTGGATTCCGTGACCGGTGAACACAGATCCCCACCCAATCTTACATTATTATTGTATGGAAACCAACAGCTCTCTCAATAAGTTGCAGAAAAAGCATAAATGGTTCCTTCTCTTGATGTCTTCGCTCATGTTCTCTACTCTTTTGCTTTTTATTAGCGTAACTTCAACTTCTACATCTACCCACTTGCTAAATCGCCGGCTACGGAGAAATAAGAAGCATTTCAGCCTTGAAGTTCCTCTTTTTGTGGAATCCAAGTTGCCTAAACCTGTTTTTTCAGTTCGTACAATACCTCGTCTTGCTTATTTGATATCTGGGTCAGTTGGGGATGGAGTTAGTATTAGGAGAACATTGAAAGCTTTGTACCATCCCAGGAATCAGTATGCCTTGCATTTGGACTTGGAGGCTTCGGCACAGGAAAGGATGGAGCTTTTCAGGTGGGTAAGAGAGGAGAACCTTTTTAATCAAGTCGGAAATGTTAGGGTTATTGTCAGGTCTAATTTGGTTACTTATCCGGGTCCTACTATGGTTAGTAATACCCTTCATGCTGCTGCTGTTTTATTGAGACAAGGTGGAGAATGGGATTGGTTTATCAATTTGAGTGCTTCTGACTATCCTCTGCTAACTCAAGATGGTATCTCTTTGTTTTTATGCTTCAATTTCATTTCTAAAAATAGGTAGCTTGCTTGTTTCTTTCTTCTATCTATCTGAAATGGTATTTCTTCATTGGGTATCTGTGCAATTTTTTAAAGAAAGGGGGACAAAAAGGGCTTTGTTGGTCTGGTTCTTGCGTTTATTTTAATTTTTGTTTTTAAATTGACTCAGTTTGTCAATTACTATATGTTACTTCTTTCCTTTAACAAAAGCAATACATCATATATCTGTTTCAAGTGTTACCAGGAGTTGTCTTAGTTTTTTGAGATTTTTTCTAGTTAGTAATTGAAAACTATGTTGTCTGATTGTTGTTGTTCTACTGACATTAATGATTAACTAATTAACAACCAATTATAAAGGTTCATTCTCCAAAGCTCAATCTGGTATTCTGTGGCTTTAATTGATGATTGTTGTTTATTGGTAACAGATCTGCTACATACCTTGTCCACCATTCCAAGAGACCTTAATTTTATTGAGCACACTAGTGAACTGGGGTGGAAAGTGTACGTATTTCATCCATTTCAAAAGTTTTCTTTAATTCTTTTTATTATTACTAACTTGATTTTTGCTGCACAATGAGCCAAAAAGTGGTTGAAATGTAATATAGAAGTTTCCTTAGACATGTGTTGTGTCCCACAGGTATGGAAGAGCCAAGCCTATCATCATTGATCCAGGGCTGTATAGCCTTCAAAAGTCAAATGTATTTTGGCTATCAGAGAGAAGGAAATTGCCTGCAACATTTAAATTGTTTACAGGTAACATATGATTTTGGATTTTTGGGTCTCACCGCTGAACTTCACTTATATATATTTGCTAAAGAAGTTTTTTGGCTTGCAACCTCTTTGTAATTTTAGAAAATGTGGTTTCTTATCGAATATATTGTTGTTGATCTAAATTAAGGACTCTTATTTGCACCATTGAATTCTCACTATCCATTTCTTGGTGTCGTACATAATGACTATTAAAAGTTTTGAATTCTTGTATGATTATGAATCCTAATACGTTATCCCTTCTTTGATATAGATTTCGGAGTTTATCATGGAATTTTCTTTCTTTCATCCTTCTATAATACGTTTTGATCAGATTATTGATTGCAAAATTTGCATTTGTAAATTTTGTACTTTTTGAAATAGATATCTAGTTGGATGATCATAAGGTTGATTTTTATGAATTTTTCTCATCTAGACCGGGTATATGTTTTTTTCAGATGAATCAAGCCGACAGCATCGCATGAGTTTGCGTTTGGCCTTTAATTATACATGTGATTCTATTCAAAGTTCTAAACTGAACATCGTGTAATATAGAACTCTTTAACTGTAACCTTGCTGGAAAATACTAGGAGAAAGAATACAAAAATCCAAACCTTTTGGAGTTAATCATTCACAGGATACAGATAAATAAGTTCAAATATCAGTCTCAATTGATTTGAGAGTATGACTGAAATTCTGATATTGTAGACATTGAAAGATGATTAAGTTATATGAACAAGCAAGATTAAGCAGATGGGGTCTCCTTGGTTATATAGTTTTGGTTGTAGCATAAAGGAGATGCTAAGAAACATATTGGCTCTTTTTCCTTACACAAGTTGTGAAGGCTACAAGCTTGTAGTCATTGCATCTTAAATGTGTTTACACTCTATAGCTGGAGACGACTTCTACTTGTTTCGTTTCATGCCATAATATGAAAAAATTGCTATATTTGAAAATCCCACATGAGGCTACCTAAAAATTGTTGTTGTGTGCTTCATCAAATTATATGCTTATAAAGGACTGAGATGCATGCGTTATTAAGCAATAACATCAACCAAAGCAGGAAAATGATAATTGCTTAGCTACTGATTCACTACCGATGTCCAGTCCAGTCATTTTGTTGCATAGCAGCCTGAAGTAGTGACAAACTTTAGTTTGAAAATTGAGGTCTGTGTGCTGATAGTTTCATTCTTTCATTTGACAGTCTGTTTTTTGGATGCAAGTGAAACATGTTTAAGATGCATTATGATGATGAATTTTCCTCAGGTTCTGCTTGGATGATGCTGTCTCGTCCTTTCGTGGAATACTGCATATGGGGTTGGGACAACCTTCCAAGGATAGTCCTCATGTATTACACAAACATCCTGTCTTCACCTGAGGGATATTTCCATACTGTAATCTGCAATGCCAAAGAGTTCAAGAACACCACAGTTAACCATGACCTTCACTTCATAGCTTGGGACAACCCTCCAACACAACACCCCCATTTTCTCACCGTTGAGGACTATGAATTGATGATTGAAAGCAATGCCCCATTTGCCAGAAAGTTCGGCAGGAATGATGCAGTTCTTGACAAGATCGATTCTGAAATTTTGGGGCGGAGTCCTGATGGGTTTGTCCCAGGTGGTTGGTTCAGCAAAGAGGACACAAATAAGACTATCCCAGAGTTTTTGAAAACAAACAATACCGATCTTAAGCCTGGTCCTGGGGCCCGAAGGCTTAAACGTTTGATCACCAGTCGTTTGTCAGCAGAAGATTTTCACTCAACACACTGCATTTAACATCCAAGATAGAGAAAGAAAGAAAGAAAGAAAGAAAGGTGATTGATGTAATCTTGACAACAGAAGAATCCTAAAGGGATAGATAGCGTAGTTATAGGATTAGGCAGGGAAAGCCTAAAATATATGATTTACACATTTTTGTAGCAAAATAAGTGAGCAGTCGAATATGTAATTCAATGTATCTTTTGTTTTACATAATAATAATAATATATTATAGCTAATTTTGAAGCTGTCATTAATTATTACCAAACTGCTTAACTCTAAGAAGCTTATAATAAATTGCCTCTTAAACTTACCCATCATCTAATATTTCAACCTTTGCTTCAATTCTCTGTATTCTATTAGGCTTTTCTTGGTTGGGTTTGAGAAGGTTGATTAAAGTAAGGGAAGGGGAGATGAGTGGAGGGGAGGGAAGGTTATTTTCTTTTAACCTTCGGAATCCCGGTGGGACTGAAATTGAATTTTTTTCAAAGTTATGTAACTCTCATTTAAAAGTTCATTTAACCTTAAACTCATTCCCAGACAAGATTACATAAAACAAAAAAAAAAAAACTCTTTTAACTAACATTTTTTAACCTCAAAACAAGTAGACCCTTAAAATATTAGCTTGGCTTGTTGCTTTAAAAGAGTTTTTAACTTTATCCCAGATTGGATATTTGTAAGCATGAAATATAATCAAATTTAAATAGATATAAGCAAATATAAATTAATACAAATAGATATATGATCCGATTATATAAGTTGTAACCCAAATTCAAAAATATTGCTAAATCGTGGAATGAGATTTAACAAACACAAGAAAAATCGAAATAATCGATTAAATTTCAAATTATGCAATTCGGTTATTAGAAATAAAAAGAAATATACGAAGAAAATATAAGAATTAGATGTTAATAATTCTATTAAATGAAAAGAACGATCAAATTAATATATATTTAATTCAACATTTTATTGGAGAATCGCATTGTTAAACAATTGATCACAGTCAAGATAATAATTCAAAATAGAATTTACAGGAGAAAATAGTTTCATTAATCAAAATGAGTCTTACAATAATGTAGATGCACCTATTTATTGGCACAAACATTGTGGTAGATAAGAAAAACAATTACCATGAAACTCATTTAAAAAAAAAAAAAACTATGAAATATAACTGAAAACAACCATTTAAGCCTTCAGAAATTGATGACTGAAAATAGGTGAAGTGGGTAAAAGTTGGTCTACTGTTGTGCCAATTGAACAATCTTCTTGCCAATGTTTTGACCTCTAAAAAGTGCAACGAGTGAAGAAGGAATGGTTTGTACACCAGTTGAGATGTCTTCAAGGCTATGCATCTTTCCAGACCGAAGATATTGAGTTGTAGTTGAAATGAAATCTGGATATAGGTCCATGAAATCTGCTGCTAAAAATCCCTGAATTTTTAATCTCCTGTAAATAACATCTATCATATCAGGTGCAGCTTTTCTTCCTTGATCTGTATACTCTGAAATGACTCCACACACGGCTATTCTTCCAAACACCTTCATGTTTGAAATTGCTGCTTCTTGCATTTCTGCCCCAACATTGTCAAAGTATATGTCTATCCCATCTGGAAAATACCTGTCATCAATCAAAAACAACATTTCTTTTAATCTTTATATTGCATAAACATTCCTCCACTCCACTCCAACCTTCTACTTCACTAACCTTTTCAGAGTTGCTTTCAAATCACTTTCTTCCTTGTAGTTGAATGCATCATCAAAACCAAGCTTCTCTTTTAGCATACTCACCTGTTATGTTATGGATTATACTCTAAGCCAATTTTAAAGGACAAGTTGACCCTTTATCCTAAATGTTTTTGATAATGCAAATACCTTTTGTTGGGTTCCGGCAGAGCCAACGACATAGCAGCCAAACAATTTGGCAAACTGGCCGACTAAACTGCCGACTGATCCAGAAGCAGCAGATACAAATACTTTTTCCCCTTTCTTGGGCTTACACAACTCAAAAAACCCTCCATACGCTGTCAGTCCACTAAAGCCAAGAACTCCCACATGGTTTGACAATGGAAATCCCATGGGATCCAATTTCCTTAGCATGCCACCAGGTTTTATAACACTGTATTCTCCCCAACAGATCAGCCCTATCACCACATCATCTTTCTCAAATTCTGGATTCCCAGAAACCATTACTTTCCCTATTCCATATGCATCAATACCCTGATAATTCAAATTCATTCAATAAATTACCCAACAACAACAACAACAAGAAAAAAGAATATTACCTCTCCAGGATTAATTGGAGCTGCTAATATTGAGAATGCCTGTGAAGAACTTTGGCTCTTCAACCTGTTTAACTGGTAAGGATCTATTGAAACATAGAGATTTTTCACTATAACTGAATTGGAACCAGGTTCAAGAGAGAGGGAAATCACTTCAGATTTCAGTTCAAAATCGGTCTCTTTTGGTGGACCATCTATATGCCTTTTCGATACGATATACCTGTTGCTCACTTCCATTGCTTCAGAGAGAGTCTTAAACATTTATAACAAGATTGATGATTTTTCACTTTCATATATAGAATAGATAGCTGAAATGAAATCATAGCCACACCTAAGCTCATGGCCTACAAAACATACGACAACTTCACGAATCATTTCTTGCTACACATGTTTGTATACTCCAAGATTCTTAAATTTTTTTTTTTTTTTTTTATTTTTATTGCCGTCCTATAATGTCTTCCTATCCCAACACATTCTAAGGCTAAATTATAGCCATGCTCCTTCAATTTTTCCTTAATTCCTTTATAATTCCAAAACCTCAAAACTCACATAAAAGCTCTTAACTTTGCCTTTTCTTTGTTACTTTCTTTACAAAATTTTGCTTTGAAATCATTTGGATTTTGTTTGGTTAGAAAAAATGAATGGACTATTTAGAGACAAAAAGCTTTCAAATAGTTATTTAAAAAAAAACAGAAGTATCATGTCAAATGTATCTCTAAACAAGTTTAATTCTTGGATTTTTTTAATTTTAAAGTTAATGCGGTCAATGGTCCCAAACGACCATAAAAAAAAGGTTAAAGTTTATAAATTTTTATATCCGACTTTAAAATTCACAAGCCATAAAAAAAGTATGAATGAAATTGAGGAGTCGTGGATGTAATTTATCCATATTTTAACTAATAAAAAAATCATAGTGACATAGAAGTGATGAACCCTAGCCTCTATTGGAGCAAAATGTTTTTGATTGAATAAAAGATGAATTACAAAAGTTTAAATGGGCTATATATACCCCTTAAACCCTAAAGGCAAAATTAGGATAAAGCTTAAATCTCTAACTTAGCTACATACAAGATAAAAGGGGTAAAATAGTAAAAGGATAAATAAAATGGCAAAGTAGCAAATGAGATAGTAGCAAGATTGTAATTAGGAGGTGGTCTAAAACTGGTGGAGCCTACAACAACAACAAGGCTCAAAGAGCTAGCCAAATCGTCCAAATAGCAAGGTTGGGCGTTTGACGCTTAGCACAGGCGCAGGTCGGCAATCTGCGCGAATTTTGCCGAGAAAATCAGGGAAGCTGGGTCGGTAACCTAGCCCTCGAAAAGGCTTTTTTCTTCCGTGTGTGTCCTTTTAGAGTCGCCTCACTGCATACCAATGATCCCAACCTTGCTTGGGACGTCTGAAACACCTGAGTGGCCTGGTTTAATGTAATTGATGACCGCATCACTCTTTCCTTTCTGAAAAAAAAATTGGATTCCAAATCTTGGTAAGGTAATCAAGTGACGTGTCCGGTTTGAATGGGCTCAAATCCCCGATGGAGACACCTTCCCAACTAATTCTGGAGTGCTACGTGATATGCATTTGCACTCACTTTCTTCACCACCTTGAATGGCTCATACCGCTTGGGTCGGAGCTTGATACTCGATGCACTAGTTAGACGTTCCTTACTCAAGTAAACCAAAACTTTATCTCCCACCTCAAATTACATGTCTCTCGGTGTTTATCTACATTGGATTTCAACTTGGAATCTCGTTCATCAAGTCTCGTTTTGACCTTTACGTGGATTTTTTTGGATCTCGAGGGCTAGATTTTGGACGGGGACACTAATATTTTCTCCCCTCTCAGGTTGTTCACAAGGTCAATAGTGTGGTTGGAAGTCTTGGTGTAGACTATCTTAAAAGGTGACTTCTCGGTTCCTGACTGAACGACCCCATTATAAGCAAACTTCGCTTGAGCAATCACGAAACCCCACGTCTTCAGTTTGTCTTTGCATTTGCTTCTGGAAAATATTACTTAAAGTTCAGTTTAGAGTTTTCGTTTGGTCATCCGTTTGTGGGTGGGTGGGTGGGTGGTGCTAAACTTTAAGGAGATATCAAACAATGCCCAAAGAATCCTCCAAAAATGGCTAAGAAACTTGGTGTCACTATAGATGAAAGAAAGACAGCCATTTTAGAAGAAAGTCAGTTCAATCCTCGCGCTAGCAATACCTCAGGATATCAAAATACCCGAAGTCGTGCATATGGCTTATGAACTTCAAAATCCTCAAGGGGCAATGCAAGTAATGACTTGTTTTAACTTTTACAATTGTTTCCAAAACAAACAAGCATACAATATTTTCTCTCTTCATTAAATCTATTGAAGGATCATACCCTATGAGTATGTATCTTAAATAGATTTTACGTAGTAAAGGGAAAACTATAAGCACTAGTTTTTATTGGGAATAAAACCATACTAAGGTCTAGATATGCTTATGAAAAGGTATTTGGAATACTTTTATCTCAGAAAATAAAAATCCTAACCCCTCAAGTAATATATTGGCCAAACATCCCGATTGGAATGAGGTATTTATAGTGTTTTCTCTTAGTTTAGTTAGAATTTTAATTAAATTAGAAGTTAGTATTTTAATTGGACACGTAATTCCCAATCACATAATACTCAATATATACATGTATGTATATATATGTGTAAATGGAGTAAACGTGCTCTGGCCTATTTACTGATCCATTTATAGTCGGGTATTGCTAAATACCGCCCTTAATTTCCGTTTCACCGCACTGTTTTGACCATTTTACCCTTGCCACTTTTTTCCCCCCTAAAACCTTAAAAACTCTCTCTAGTTTTCTCTCCCGAGCACAAATCCCGGATTTGAAAAAAATGGATCAAAACATTCCCGAAGACAATGAGTTCGAACACGAGGTAATATTACGAGAATTAAAAACGTTATTAATCATTTTTTTATTTTTTTTTATTCGAATTTTGCCTGGGCGGGTGGCGATTACCACCCGTTCCTTAGGCCGATCGGATGAACTACCCGATCGGCCTAAGGAACGAGTGGTAATCGCCACCCGCTCCACCCATGGAACGGGTGGTACGCGCCACCCGTTCCACCTTTGGAACGGGCAGTACGCGCTGCCCGTTTCCACCTATGGTGGAACGGGTAGCCTGCCCGTTCAGGCAAAAGTGGACAGAAATTGCCCCGAACTAATTTCGAACGGGAGAAATAGGCCCGAAGTATTTTTTTTTTGTAATTTTAATGTAAATTTTTCGTATATTCAGGTACCGATAGAAGATTGGAACCCCGATAACATTGATTATAGTTCGCGTTTTATAACGGATACCGTTTTCCCCTCCAGTCAGGATGCTATTGATTGGGCAAAAAAGATAGCTATTCAGAATGGGTTTGAGCTTGTAATATCTTCGCACAAAAATGGGGGTAAACAGAAGTTGTTGCGCTGTTCACGGGGTGAACGATATAGAGGTGTTGTGAAAAATGATGAAGATCCTGCAATTAGGAAAAGTAAAACTAAAGCGTGCCGATGTAAATTTCAGATTAAAGCCTATCAACATGCAGACCTTTCGGGATGGGGGATAAAGGCTAAGGCTGGGTTAACTGGAATGCATAACCATACAATGCGTATGTATCCAGAGGGAAGTCGGCAAATGAGCGGACTCAGTATCGCATCTAAACAAATTGTGCGTGATATGTCTTCAGCTCAAGCAAAGCCTTGTGCTATTTTAGCAGCAGTTAAAGAAAAACACCCAGAGGACAACTCAGTAATTAAACACATATATAATTACAGGGACAAAATGAGGAGGGACGCGTTTGAAGGTAGAGACCTGGCTAGTCAATTCTACCATATTGCTGTGGAGAACAAATATGTCAATTACACACAGGCTGATTCAGGTGTGATAACGCATGTGTTCATGGCACATCCAGAGTCAGTTGATATGTTCAGGACTTACCACTGGTATATCGGCATTGATTCAACGTACAAAACAAACAAGTACAAAATGCCGTTTGTTGAGATTGTTGGGATGACGCCATGCAATAATAACTTCAAGATAGCGTATGCTATTGTTAAAGACGAGACCGAAGGGAGCTATCGTTGGATTTTGCAAAGGCTGAAGATTTTGCTTGGGGATGATCTTAACCCGACCGTTGTTGTTAGTGACAGGGAGCTTGGGTTATTAAAGCCGATACAAGAAGTTTTTCCACAAGCAGCGCACTTGCTATGCACTTGGCATATTAATAAGGATGTGGAAGATCGTGTGTATAGAATCATTGGAGATAAAGGCCTTGCCTCTAAATTCAAGAATGGCAAATGGAGAACAATATTAGAATCATTAACCATTGAGGAGTACGAGACCAATCTTATGATGATGAAGGAAAAGATGAGCAGGTTCAAAGGAGTTATCTCGTATGTTGAGGAGACGTGGTTGGTGCATAAGGAGAAGTTTGTTGTTGCTTGGACAAAGGAGTTCCTACATTTTGGTAACACAACTACTTGTCGAGTGGAGAGCGAACATGCTAGTCTAAAGCAATGGCTCAATACGGCAACTGGGTCCCTTGACACGGTATGGCAGAAGGTTCACAAGCAGATTGAATCACAAGCAACCAATATAAGGTATTTGCAATTTCTTCTACTGCGATTTTGGAATTTGCATTTAGGGTTGTATCATTTCACTAACTAATAATAATTTTGTCTTCGTATCAGGTACATGCTTGAACAGTCGCGGCTTCGTCAATCAGTCACTTTCACCGGACGCCCATTAAGCCAACTTGTATTCAAAGTCTCTCATTATTGTCTGCAGTTGTTGAATCAAGAGTTAGAGCGTATGAGAGGGTTGAGCCATGAAGTGTACGTGCATTGCGGTTGTGTATTGAGAACATCGCATAAGATACCATGTGCATGTGAACTGAAACGAGCTTGTGATCTGGAACAAATGATCAATTCTGAGAGTGTTCACGTGTTTTGGAGAACACTTTTAATCAATCATGGTCACACTGATGAAAATGACGGGCGTAATGATCTGAACGAGGAGCAGCGATATTTTAAGTCCTTAGTGGACCAAGTCTCTAAAGCCGACCCATCCGTAATGCGTAATATTTCAATGTTTATCCATGATCAACTACACCCTGATCAAGCTCAGTACACCGAACCCGATGTTAAAATTAACGTGCGGGGGCGACCTAAGGTGAGCAAATCCACAAAACGTATGCCGAGTTCTTGGGAATATAATGAAACTCGTCGTGGACGGGCTCGTTCTACTAGTTCATCTAGGAGTCGTGGTAGAAGTGGCAGAATTAGCTCGTCATCCTCGGTACATAATGCTGCCTCATCAGGTAAATTATATCTGATAAACCTAACTTTTTTTATAATTGTTTTGCAATATAGAGTTGTTTTACACTAATATACATGAATGCAGATGGGAAAACGTATCATGGTTCTGAATTCGTACATTCCGATAAAATAGTTGGCATAATTAAACCATACGTCGAATCATACTACGACGTTGTAGGTGATGGAAATTGTGGTTTCCGTACGGTAGCAACTTACATTTTTGGTGACGAAGAAGCGTGGCAGACAGTTAGGCATCACATTCGAAATGAAGTAATTGCTAACCGTTGTTTGTATCAAAGAGTGTTTGTTGATACTGTTGATGCAGCTCTTCGTAGAGTAAGTTGGGACGGTGCAGGTTGTACGCCGGATTATTGGATGATCGTTTGGGATGACTTGTGGCCGGTTGCTACCATGTACAATTCTGCTATCATGTTATTTGGCTTCTCAGGTGGGGACACATTAGCGTTGTGTGGTACTATCTTACCATTGTATGCCGCATCGACTGCTACAAGACCATCACGTGAGATTTGTATAGCTCATTTAGGGAATCACTGCCAGCACTACATACGTTTAAATTTATCGCCTAACTTTCCGGTGCCCCCTATAGTACACTGGTGGTTTGTGCACCGAGGCCAAAGCGTTGTAGGATGGGAGCGCTTCTATCAGGATAGGGTGACACAGTGGACCAGATTGGCCCAACTTAGGGGATATTAGTGGTTGATATTCTATAATGTTACAGGTGAATTCTGATGAATTATGTGTGGTTCTGTAATGTTACAGGTGAATTGTGATGAATTTTGTGTGGTTCTGTAATGTTACAGGTGAATATTGATGAATTTTGTGTGGTTCTGTAATGTTACAGGTGAATTGTGATGAATTTTGTGTGGTTCTGTAATGTTACAGGTGAATATTGATGAATTTTGTGTGGTTCTGTAATGTTACAGGTGAATTGTGATGAATTTTGTGTGGTTCTGTAATGTTCCAGGTGAATATTGATGAATTTTGTGTGGTTCTGTAATGTTACAGGTGAATTGTGATGAATTTTGTGTGGTTCTGTAATGTTCCAGGTGAATATTGATGAATTTTGCTACTTCAGTTATCCACATTCCAACGTCTATATTCCAACGTCTATATTCCAACGGCTATATTCCAACGTCTATATTCCAACGTCTATATTCCAACGTCTATATTCTCCATCTATAAAATTAAACAATGTTGCTACTTCAGTTATCCACATTTACTCTTTACATTACGATCAACGAAAACTCTCAAACATAAATGGCTTCATCTGATTTTACAAACGAGTTCCCTAATTTTCCTCCCGAGAAAAGCATAGTTTCAACTTTGAATAAGTCTGATTGCACGACGAAGATGCTTGATTATCAATACTACGCAATTCGTGTATATGGAGAGACATTTGTGAGTCCAACAATGTTCCATCCTGAATTTCCATTTATGTTTTGCTTCAAGCTTCCGTCTGCTGGTGAGTTTCCAATATACTCACTACACATGCTGTGGTTCTTATGTTATATGTATTACATGCCTTTTGAATTTGCTCTAGAGGAATGGTTGAACAATTTGAATGAAGGAAATATTCCTAGTCATATTCAAACATTTCTGAAGTGGTTTATGCCTATTGATGACTGGAAAGCTATGTTCGCCAGACTATTGCGTGATAATCAGAGGGGAATCATCCCTAAAAAAAATTTCAACTCCATCATCTTTTTAAGATGGACAGAGTCTGAAATTTCTCATGAGGTTCATCGAACTTATCCTTACTCGATCGTGAAAAATTGGGATCGCTATAAATTAGAGGTTCGAGTACTACAGAGTATCAGCGCTTCAAAGAACGATTACCTGCCAGGACGAGCTTGGCCAAGAAATAGAGGAAATGCTCCATGGAACATTTTTCCTGTGGAATATGAGACGAATATTGCAGAGGAGAAAGAGATATACCTTGCAATACAGTCAGGTGTACCAGCGACATCTTCACCAAACATTCAGGTGTACGAAGAAGATAGTGACTAATGTCTTTTTTTCCGGTTTATGTCGTTGTAATGTCTTTTTTCAGTTTATGTCGTTCTAATGTATTTTTACAGTTTATGTCGTTCTAATGTATTCTTAAATTTGCAATAATAACAAAACATACCACAAAAAAGTACTAAAATATCAATCCACCAAATTCTGTCAAAATAGTACTAAAATACTACAAAATACAGTCATAACTCACTTGGCCAAATGCCAAGCATCCATAATCTCCTCTAACGACTGCCTATATACAATCGCAGCATCCTCGTCCAGATGACTCATGTGATCCAGCACAGTTTCACCCCAGCCAGATAATCGACTAACCCACTGTAAAAAAGTAAGGAACAAAAAACAAGGTTAATATCATTTCACATTTTAGTAAATATCATTTCACATTACTAGACCAGTCAAGAAAACCAAAAATAACTTACAATCTCACTGTTCGAGCGAGTATAAACAGCCGGTCCGGGTGCAACAATCTCCGGAAGTAGACGAGGGTGTGAGTGACGGGTGTACCAATGCATGTACTGATCCTCACAATCTGATGGAGTATGTGCTGGAGTGAATACAGACAGTATAAGGACGGACGACTGGGGAAAAGAGTCCCAAATACCCTGCACCATCACAGCTGGCACCTCTACACGATACTTCAAACTGGTCCACGGGCGAACAGCCTTAGAAGGCTGCAATATCGGTCTAGGAATGGTCTGCACATGTCCAAGCTGTCGAAGGCATCGCCCCGGCATGTACGGCTCGATCACATCCCGATACCGTATCCATCCAGAATATAGAGTCCTCGGGGTCTCAGTAATGGCATCAGGGCCATACGGCATCCACATGACCTACAGATGTATAAAATTACATTAACACATACAAGTAATACACAAATTTGTTTTAATTGAATAGTATTTATAATTATAAAGCAAGTATACCTCATCTGCTGTCAACACATCAAGCCGGGCACGAAATGCTCTCAACCGCTCATCGCTCTTCTCCATCGATATAGATGGCCACAACGAAGCCCTAGGAAGATCCGGGTCAACTGTAACTGCCTCTCGATGTGGCCTGAAGCAAGGAAAATACTCGTAAATCCAGGACTGGAGCAATGTCATACAACCCGTCATCTGCCCGCAATCTCCTCTGGTAGCAATACCAAGATGACGGTATAGATATGCTAGTGCAGCTGATCCCCAAGAAAGTCCAACGGCTCCAGCCGCCGAGTCCTGCACCTCTAACAGACAAGAAGGTCGGATGCGGTCACCACTCTTGTCTACGAACAAGGTGGAACCGAGCATCAGCCACGTCCAAGCTATAGCCTGGGTCTCAGGAATCCGATCACCTCCACAGCGCTCCATGATGGAAGCGGCTCGTATACCACCAGAAGCATAATGACGGGAATCTAACTCAACCCGAGTCGCCCCAAACAAATCCATCACGCACTCCTTAAGCTCATCAACAGTCGCATCAGCAGTCACCATGGCACCATCTACGGGGATGCGCAATATCTCCCACACATCATGCATCAAAATGGTCATCTCGCCAAATGGCATGTGAAATGATGACGTGTCTGGCTGCCACCGCTCAACAAATGCTGTGATCAGTGCAGCATCTATGTGACTGTGCATAATACCAGGTAAATGGAACAAGCCAGATGACTCGATACGCGACTGAATCGTCCGGGAAGAACCACTGTACCATAATCTCAGCTTCGTGCAATACCCTGATCTGGTATGACACCTAAGGACGCCCATGTCCTGACCGGCCCATATAGCACATGCAATATGTCCCAAAAAGCTCGGGATCACAGCACCATCAAATGGACCCCCGGGGACGGGGTCCTTCACAACCCAGTCATCCTCTACACTCCTCGATCGCTTGCTGCTACCTGAAATTACAGCAAACGGTAGACATTAATTTTTTAGTATATTTTTCAATAATCACGATTAACACAAATACAAATAAACACATTTTTTAATTTCTCTTACCAGAAAAAGATGCTGCGGTAGAAGAAAATCGTCCGTCTCGACCCCTCGTCACAACGCCACGATCTATGGGGATAGTATCAGCACTAGGACGATGCATAGAAGCATCCCCGTCCATGTCTATACCAGCCGCCTCATCCCGTCCCTCAGCACGCTCCGCCTGTGCAGCATGTGCCCTCCGGGCGTCCGCCATAAACCGCTGCTGCTCCTCCCGGTCCCGCCGAGCAGATGCAGTAATAGGACGTGAAGACGTGCGTCTAGGGTCAGCTCCCTCCTTATCCTGTAATATTATTTATTTATAAGGTATATTCAATTTAACATATTTTTTTTTTCTATACGTTCGGGTTTGCCTACGCCCGGTCCGTGCAATTTTTTTTTAAAAAAATTCAAAATTTGCCCCTTTTTGGCCTGGGCGGGTGGTTTACACCACCTGCCCTAAGGGCCAAACGGGTGCGGCGCACCAGTCGGCCTTAGGGCCGACCAGTGCGCCGCAAATGTTTGGCCCTTAGGCCAAACGGGTGGAGCGCATGCGTTGTACGCGTTCCACCTTAAGTGGAACGCGTACGTCGAGCGATCCACCCTAAGGTGGATCGCATGCGCCGCGCGCTCCGCCTTACGGTGGAGCGCGTGCGTCGTGCGATCCACCCTAAGGTGGATCGCTCGGCACTATGCATCTCCACCTACGGTGGAACGCATAGTTCATGCGTTCCACCGTAGGCGGAGATGGATTCCGGCGCCCGCCTAGGCGAAATTCTGGGATTTTAATCCCGAATTTCGGCCCGATTACTCACGATTTTGATAAAAATTTTTATGGAAATACTTACCGTAATACCCATGTATCCTTTGCCGATGCCTCCTCTTCGTGCCATCTCGTTTTTGGTCGGTTTTTTTTAGAATGGAAAAGATGTTGAGAGGATTTGGAATTTCAAAACTTATGTTTGAAATAATGAGAAGGGCAAAAAGGTCAATACAGGGCGGTGAACCGGAATTTTAGTGCGGTATATAGTCGCCCACTTTATAGTCCGCACGTAACGTAATCAGTTAGGGTTAGGGTTAGGCCTTTATATTTAACCTAACTATAAATATATAGTTATGGAGGCTAAACCTAAGACCCTAATAACACAATACTCAGATATATGGGTAAATTACATACGTGGTGTACAATTTTTACCTGTTTTCACATTTTGGTGTACAACCAAAATTTTTTCACACTAAACTGTACAACCTTCAGGTGACCTCCCACTAAAGTGTATAATCGGTTTTTGTGACCAGTCAATGCAAGTCAACATTGCCATGTCAGCGATTTGACCACTTTAAAAAGTCAAAAATTAACACCCTATTATAAAATTACTAAAATAACCTTATCTCATTCCTTTGCAACTCATCTCTCTCACTCTTTTCTTTTCTCTCTCTTAATCCTCTCCCATGTAACTCATCTCTCTCATATTTCCTTTCTCTATCTCCTTCATTAATGGAGGATCCCATTAAAGTATGTTTAGAACTCAAAACCCACATCAAGAATGAAGGAATTGAATTTTGATTTTGATTTTTTATTCAATTTTGAAATAGAGAAACTTACCCAGTAGTCATTGATGGTGAAATGGGTGCAGCTCTTGAGGTTGTGAGGGAATGAAAGTAAGAAACTTAGTGGAATGGAAGTGAATGAGAGAATGATTTATTAATGGTGGGAAATGTTGCAACTTTCTTGGAGATGAAAGGTAAAGAGAAATGGAGAGGGTGTATCGGAGAAGATGTTAATGACAAACTAGTGAAACAGCAAACTGTCAACGATGCCATTTTCGGTTGGTTTCTTTCTCACCTTCCCTGTGTGATTTATGTATGTAATGTAATTCCAATGTACAATGTGAGAGAAAAAAGAAAAAAATATGGGAGAGAGAAAGGAAATATGAGAGAGAATCAACTTTTAAGAAAAATACATGATGTAATTAGTAATAAAAATGAAGAAGACGATGAACAGAAACAACCTTTAAGAAAAATATATGAGTTGTATCAACATAAAAAGAAGGCATGTGAGGGTTGTTAAAGCTTTGTTAATTAAGGCAGAGAGAAGGGAAACTGGATATAGAGAGCGAATGGGAGAGTTGGAAGCTTGAAGAAATCTGGGTTCATATGGGTTGAAGAGAGAAATAAGAAAAATTATAGAGAGAGAAATGTGTAAGGAAAAAAAATAGGGGTAAAAAAGATGATATATTAATTGTAAAAATATTTAAATGGAATAAAGTAATTATTAATTTGTGGGTCCTACTATTAATTTTTTAGGAGTTGAAAAATGATGACGTGGCATAGTTGACATGCGTTGATTGATCATAAAAACCGATTGTACACTTTAGTGGGAGGTCACCTGAAGGTTGTACACTTTAGTTTGAATTTTTTTTGGTTGTACACCAAAGTGTGAAAACATGTAAAGATTGTACACCACGTATACCCTCAAAGATACTGCACAAGGCAATTTTCACTCTGTTCCCTCTCCCAAGACGACGCCTCCCTTCTGTTCTTAGGTAGCATTTTTAGTTTGTGGAACAATGGAGATTTCTCCTTCGGTGTAGTAACCTCCCAGATCGGTGATAGGGAGCCAATATTGATTACTTCCGCTGCTGCTCATAGGATATGTGCTACAAGAGGTAAGCCTAAATTTGTTGATTTATTTATTGATAGAGTCGGGTTCATTACCCATCCTTTAGAGGTTAGAGAAATCCACTATGGTTGTTCAGAAAGCCTTCATTGGTATTAGAGCCTTTTAGCTCTGTGTTCTATCTGTTAGGAACCCTTTATGCATGATTTATGATTCTATTAATTTGTTTGATTGGATGAATGCATTGGTTGAGTCATGTCTCAAAACTATGTTTTTTAGTGAATCTCAAGATGATTTTGGTTTGTCAAAATCGCCCCGTGACTGTTGGAATTTTCTGGCACGTTTTAGCAATTTAATGCACACGATTTAGGGTCTCTTAGTTCTGATTCACTAATTTCCAGTCGCCAAAACCCGACACTTGTTGGTCCCTTAGTAATGTGAGAATTAGTTCCAAATGGGGGGTTAATGGAACTATTGAGGATTTTAAGAAAAAAATTCACTATTAAGCATTTCTCACAGCACAACTCAGAGTGCAATGATTGAGGTTCAGAGGCAACATTAGTTGATTTCCAACTAAGATTGCTTCTATCATTGATTCGGAAGTCAACTCTTAGGGGACTTTCGAATTTTGCACGTTCAATATATTACTCAGATTGGTTTAATAGTTCCGAATTAATAAGCAAGCAAATATAAATATGGAGTAAGAGTTAAAAGGTGATACTCAACAGATTTATCCTGGTTCGGTCTCTTGTCTACATCTAGTCCCCGGAATTCATTTTCCGAGCTTTAATCCACTACTGAGCTCTTTCTGGTAGAGTATAAACCCTTACACTAGATATTGAGATATTACAGAGTACCTTCCTCTATAACCTACACTCAACTATCTAACTTTGTTTGCTAAATACCGAAAAAACAGAGCTTCCGAACTAATTTATAAGATTGATAATTTTTGTTCTAAACTAAGAACACTTTGAAAGAGCTTAGAGAAAAGATTACACAGAAAGATATGAAAGTTTGTGTAACAGTTCTTGCTTTTTGCTTTTGCTTGGAACTTCAAGAAAATGATTCACTCAGAGTTTTGGTTCGTTGAAGTTCTCTCTTTTCAATGTAGCAAACGAGGGGCCTTTTATAGTGACACTTCAAGGCATGAGTTATTTCAAATTTCGAAATAACCGTTGGAGGGAAGCAACTCTTTTGTTGCTTTCATCTCTCCAGAGGCCAGTGTCATCAGCCAATTTTCTTCTATCTTTTATCCGTTGGCTTGTCCGTTGCGCTGTTGTTCAGGGTTGGTCGGAGTTAGTCTTCTTGGTCTAACCAAATCAGGAAAAGATTTCAGGTTGACCAAGAGACAAGCAGCCTGTGGTTCTGAGACTTTCCTTATCTAGTATGGGTAATGTCAGTTGTGTGCAGGTCAACTCTGTCTCTGTCTATTATCTGTTGATCTTGTCCAATGTAGCTTGATTCTTGTCTTCCGAAACGCCTTTGCCTTTTAGAGAAAGCTGGAAGGCTTCTGGATCCTTCTGTGAGCTGGGCTTAATGCTTTGAATCACAAACCTTCTTGATTTGGGCTTTGATTTAGGCTTTAAGACCCAATTTAATGTCTTTGAACTATTGCTTATATTAATCAAACACTTCAACAAACACATCAATATAAATAAATCATCATTTTATTTTTAATGTGTTATTAGTTATGGAGATATTAATTTAATTTAATATTTTTGGCATAATCAAAATCAATGTGGAAATTGTGTTTCAACAAAACTAGTCATACCATCAAACTTAAAGACCTCGAAAACCCCCATCGGCCAAAAGAAGGAAGTCGTCGGACGCTAGGAGGGCAGTGCGTGGCCTACACGCATCCCCAGGTCACTGCACACATGCACAACGCTTACGGTATGTGAGACCTCTCCCGATGTCCATTCAGTGTCAATTTTTTACAGTCTGCTCGTAATAATTTTAAGGGTTTTTCTGTAAATTTAATTTATTTTTGGATGTACAAAATAATTGATACTTAATTAATTAAGATTATGTAATTGTTTTAAATATATGAAAACTATTTATAAATGTCTAGAAAATTACATAAATTAAAATTAAATTACAGAAATATAAAAAAAATCAGATTCTAAAAATTAATTTTTCAGAGGCCCATTTCTGATTAAAAGTATTTATTAATAAAAAATTGATGTACTTTTTTAGTTCTTAGATATTCAAAATGTATTTTTAATATATTCTGAATGTACGTGTAATTAAAAATTAGAAATTTTTCTTTCTAGTTCTTTGATTATTAATTCATGATAGATAATCAAATATAATTTTTAATTTTTAGTTGTTATATGTCGTATATTGCATATAACCGTATGATTGTAGTCTATTTGCAAATATTGCATAACCAATATAATCATACATGCACGTAATCTGGAAAATTGTTTTTGTCGTGAGTCGTATTTTCTTCAAAGAAATCGATTGAAGTTGGTTTTTGATCTCTGAAAGATTTAGTTCATGACCTAATCTTTCTCTTTTGTTCTGTGTCATGACAATTATGGTCGGCACTATAAGGACTCCACTCCTTGCTCGTTTCCCGGACTAACGTGTTAGACTGAGCATAATAGAGAGGAACATAAGAAGGTGTCACTTAAATAAACAAATCATCTGGAGGCAATTATGCGTCATTCAATTATGCAGCTTTACAGAATATATCAAGAATAGTTGCACATACATTGTAAACTCTCTCTAATTTAACACATCAAGATCCAACGGTCTGCACAATCTCTTATAGGTTACATGAACATTCCCCTAATATCAAAGTTGCTCAAGCATCATCGAAACTGACTTTCTCATTCAAGATATTTCTATTCACAATAATTAACAAAAGTACACATTTAATTATGAGATTAAATTAAACATATAACAGAACAACAATTCATTACCACTTGGAAGACAACATTAATAATGAATTGAGTAGGGGTCCTAATTATATATAACACACCTGAATTGAACCATACGAGAAGCCGAAGTTCTCTCCATTTGATATGACCAATCCACATCTGACTTGACCCATTTTCGATCTTAGCCTATCCCATAGCCGCTGCGCTAGTAGTTGCAGCCCTTATTATCAGTTGCTGAAGTCGATTTAGGTATCGTGAATGACAAACAGGAACCCTAGAAGTTAAGAGGTTTTCTTTTACATCGTCTAGGGTTGGAAGAAGATATGGATCGCGGTGTTGTTTTCTTTTCAACTTTTTAGTAATTTTGTTTTGGAGGGAATATGTAGCGCTAAAATCAATTGTAAACCCACGAAAATCCGAAATTAATTTAAAATTTTTGCTTTTCAATTTTTTAGTATTTTTATTTTGAGGCCAATTTTAAAAAATTGAAAGTCTAAAATTAATTTCATTGATATTTTAATAATAATAGTTGTATCTTTTTATAGTTAGTAATGATTGTTTTTTTACTTTATAATGATTTTATGCTACAAGTAAATTATTTCCGTGACATAAGTAGATTTAGCCACGAAAATAAATTACTGTGGCAAAATTCGTGGCTTGAGTGTGTCTTTGCCACGAAAAAACATTACCCGTAGCATAAATAAATCATGTGATCCTAAGTTTCTAGTGGAGTCTATTTTTCCCGTGGCTAAATGAAAATATTCCACGAATTTTGAATTTCCGTGGCATGATTCGTGGCGCAAGTGATGATTTGTTGTAGTGTTTGGAGTCGTTTCATACTCAGATGCAATAGTGCATTTGGGCATGTGATTTGTTTAGAAGGTACAACGACGATGCCCTATTCATGTGACTCTGATAAACATTGCAACATGAGAAGCTTCAGAGAATCTTAGATGCAACATGGTAACTAGACCTGGGCATGGGCTGGGCCGGGCATATCGGGCTTTTAATAAAACCTGATGAGCCCAAGCCTAGCGCATCCTGCAATAAATTGAGTCGAGGCTCGGGCTGGACTCGAAACTAAAATATGAATCCCAAGTCCGCCGTCCAATCCCATCTGTATATTAAAAAAATACAATTAAAATGTCACACTAACTTTTCTTAATAAAAAAATAGTACACACAACACAATACTTAATAAGTTTGGAAAAATTCTAATAAACTAATTGTCTATCGAAACATCAAATATAATTAATTTATATTTATAAATTATTATATATATATAATATATCGGGTCGGGCCGGACCGATGGAAAATTCATATAGCCCAAGCCCGCCGAGTTTCTAGTGGGCTTATATGGGCTTTGGTCGGGCGTAACACCAATTTCATGTGTCCAAGCCTGGCTAAATGGGCCTGGGTCTGGATGGGATGGGCGAGCTCACCAGCCCATGTCCAGGTCTAATGGTAACTCATAAGAACAACTACAGAAAGGTTGTGTGATTGTTCATGGGCATGCTGAGAGATAGGGGTGTTAGAGTTCCTCGAAACAGTTCGAGTATAACTCTGCGATCGGGAAAGGTAATCTCTACTCGTGTGTACACCAACACCCTGACCAGGAACATTGATAGGTACACATGGGATACGTTCCAGTGAGAAAGTCATAATTAGGAGCCTAGGTAGTGGATGTGTACATGGGTTATAGGTTAGGACCTATTTATTAGTGTTTTCGGATGAGTTTGAAGTTCTGGTTTTATTGTTGATGTTTTGAACAAGCTGTTTTTTGGATTTTTATTTTTGTTAGAACTTCCATTTTCGGAAGATTATTGGTTTCATTGATTAATTGAAATGTGAGAATTTGTTTTTCCTGTCATGGTTTGACATTTTATATGTTGTTGATACATAACCTTTATAATTGTTTGTGATAGAAACAAAAGCACTACATAAACCATTAATCTTTCAACTATTAGCTTAACACACGTTAAGCTAATTCTAAACCAATAATGGGTGTTCTCTATGCATGTTATCTAATTAATCAAAGCCGAATATTAGAATTAAAGGGTGATTAGAGCATACCCGGGTCTCTTTTTCAAATTGAATTATAGTGTGAAGTTGAGATTGATTAGGTATATGTTATATAAAGAACTTAAACGTGTGTTATAAGAACTTCTTAATAAGTCGTGCAACTTTTACTTCATTGTAGATTGTATCATAATGACTTCAGCTACCAAATCAATAGTAGTTGAACTATGCAAAGACATCAAACTTAATGGAGACAATTATGATGCGTGGAGCGTCAAAATTGAGTACTTGCTTGAGGACAATGATGTTGGTCCCTAGTAATTAGTTCCAAGGGGGGGGTTAGGAACTAATGTAACTTTTTTGCTTTTAATTATGCTGACTTAATGTTATTTTAAGAGTTTGATAACTCAGCGTGTTGGTCAGCACGGGCGTTTGATTAGTCAGACAGTTTTTGTTCTATGCTGACTAAGACTACTTGACTTGAGAGTTGGGAATTGACACTTGAAAGGTCAGCTTCCAACTTAGCACTCAGATTTACTCAGTTTCAGTTTTAACAATTTTATAAGCTGAGTAAATACAACAAGCAACACATGCACATATATATATATATTGAGAGAAAGGGTTTAGAAGTTACTCAGCACGACTTATCCTGGTTCGGCCTCTCTGCCTACGTCCAGTCCCCAGTTCCTCCTGGGATTTTCAATCCAATACTGAGCTCTTTCAAGGTAGAGCACAAACCCTTTACAAGGCAGTGAGTATGCAAGAGTACGTCCTCTATTCGTCTACTCAGCTCCTACTAAGTACTACAACCCAGCACTTAGATTTTTCTACCACTGAATACTTACAACCAAGTACTCAGCTCAACACTCTCAATATTCCTATTGATCACACACTTATTCTTTTTCAACTAAAGAACACCTTAGATGATTACAAAACAATCAATCTAGCATTTACACAGAGAATAGAAAAGTTGGTGTAAGATTTTTTTGTATTTGAGTGCTTTCAAAATTTTCTCTCTTGTATTTTTCTTTTTGATACTTGGGCAACTGATCCAAGAACTACCATTGTCCTTTTATAGATGAAATTCTGAAGATTGGATCATTTGAGATGATTTAGCCGTTAAGTCCAAAACGGCTCTTTTAGCAGACAGCTTCTGGTCAGCTTCAGTCTGTTCTGCCATTCCCTTCCTCTATTTTCTTCAGGCGTCAGGTTTTGTCTTCTTGCATCAGACTTGTCTTTTTGTGCCAGTTGTCTTTTACCAATAATCCATTGACC
This sequence comes from Euphorbia lathyris, assembly GCF_963576675.1. Classification (NCBI taxonomy): domain Eukaryota; kingdom Viridiplantae; phylum Streptophyta; class Magnoliopsida; order Malpighiales; family Euphorbiaceae; genus Euphorbia; species Euphorbia lathyris. The sequence goes on along the minus strand of NC_088917.1, from coordinate 39,447,758 downwards.
CATGATTCTTGGAATTAGTCTTCTTTGTATTTTCGAGGCTTCAATTTATTGGTGCAGAAGATTGCAGACTTTGTCCTTTAGTGAACGGATCTTTCATGATGTCCTGACTGTCACTCAGCTTCATTCGTTATCTTCGAATGTTCAACTTCCATGTTGAGTTCCTTCTTAGTCAGCTCCGTTCTGTTTATACAATTCTAAAGGAGTCTTCTAACTTAGCCAGCTTTGTTCTGGCAACTTTGAAGGAAACTTCTGAGACTGAGTTCCACTCCACTCAGCTTCTATTCTTTCATGCTGAGTTCCCGATCCACTCAGTTTTTGGCTTGTGCTGACTTTTGACCTGTCTTACTTTATATATATATTTTTGCACTCAATATTGAACAAACATATTAGTACAATTAAATCAAAGCATTTAAATTTAATTGCCTCTTAACCATGGATGATTTTGTCAAATCAAAATCTAGTGGAAAGGTGTTTCAACAAACTCCCCCATTTTGATGTTGGCAAAATACATAATTATGGAACTCAGTTATAAGTTACCCCATGATTGATGTATTTTTGAAATGACTCCCCCGTAAGGGTTGCACATATTGTCTTAACTTAATTCTAAACCTTCCAAGATTTAATTGAATTATCCTTAAGACATTTGTGTATACTGACTTAGTTTAATGTTGGATTTTTCAAGATCTGAACTTTTTGAATTTAAGTCAGCTTTCAAAAATATTACAAGTATGTTGTTACTCAGTTTATTACCTAAGTATTTTAGTGTTAATATATACTGAGTATGTTTTACTTCTTAATTTGTTTGTTCAATTTTATCGACCAGATTGAGGAATTAGTACTTAACATAGATTAAAATAAAAGGTAAAGCAAAAACATATATGAAATATTCTATGCTAAGTTCTAAACATTTACTAGACTATATCTAGTTCTTTTTCTTCTGAGCTTGGTGGTCAGCTTGAGCTATTCCTTTGCCTTTGTCTTTACTTCCTGAGGCATTACCTGCACGATGAGTTCCTCCTTGACTTGTCTCCCCCGTTTTGCCATCATCGGGTTTATAAATGAATGTGTCAGTGCGAGCATGAGCGGAGAGGTGAGTTGAGTAACACTGGAGCCTCTTAGTACTTTCTCGCAACCATCAATTATAGGAACACTGTCATCTTGGACATGGCGAGGAACCCGAAGAGAACTGCTAATCATGCTGAGCAGGCATTCATGAGATTTGCTAAGCCATGTGAGTGAGCTGGTGAGCTGACCAAAAGATTGGTGGTACATTTTGAGCAAGGTAGAGTCATAAAATATGCGCTGGGCATTGTTGATGCGCATTGCCTTCATAATCGCCTGTGAAAAGCTCAAGAGTTCACTGTTGAAGATTGGATCAACATCCATCTGTGCTTTGTTGATGTTGAGTAGGCTGACTGCTTCACTCAGATGGTCAATTGTACACTGAGAAGAGGAAGATACTAAGTCACGCGTACTGGTCAGCTCAGCAGTAAGCTTGGTAAAGCATTCTTGAAGTTCAACAGAGGTGGCAAACTCAGCATTGCCAGGTGGGCTTGATTTGGTCAGTTCTGCAGTTAACTTCGCAAAATATCCTTGAAGTTCAGAAGAAGTGGCATACCCTGGATTAACGTCTGATGGTTGTTAGATTTTGCCTTCAAGCGAGTTCAGATGGTTCACCATCGTGAGAACCAATTCAGTCAACTTTGTTATTTGGTCTTGCCTTGGTTGCTGAGTTTGAATGGTGGTCATAACACTTACTAGATCTTTGAGTCCTTTTAGCTCATTGAGAAGCTGAGTAATTCTAGGCAGTTGAGAGGACTCAGTATCAGAAGATCTAGCAGCATCAGCTTGAGGAGGGTTCAATTCTTGAAGCAAGGACTGAGCAGAGGCAATGATGCATCGGCCTGACTCAGTGGCATTCAAGTAGGTGAATTGAGCCGTATTTGTCTCAGAGGCTGGAATTGAGCTTGATGGTGGAGGAGTTTGCTCTTTGCCAGATTGATCACCTTGATTGGTGACCGGACTTTGATGCAGATTACCTTCAGGAGCTGAGTTGTCAACATGCTGAGTTGGAGGTGGAGTTTGGTTAGTCATGTTGACCTGCTCATCCTGAGTGGGTGAAGTTGAAGCAGTATTTGTTCCTTCTTGAACAGTTGGATTTGGATCTTCAAGGGTTTTGGCTTGTTCCTCATCCTGAGTAACAGAGGCTTGTTTTATCTTTGAGGGAGATTCTGGGTCATTTGCAAAATATGCGAACTGTAGCTCAGACATGCCAGTGAATTGTTCTGGAAGAGGAGAATCTGCAAGAAGATCAATAACTTGAGTTTTATGGGCTTTCTTCTTAAGCCGCTTGAACCTTTGTTCCTTGGGAGGAGAAGGGTCAGCATCAATGTTTTCCTCATCAGTATCAACTGTCTCCTCTACCATGGTTGGATGCTCATGCTGCTCACCATGATCCTCAATAGCAATGTTTTCTTCTTCCTCAACTCTTTGCTCAGCATCAGCCTGAGGTTGCTCAACATCAGCAGGTTCTTCCTGCTCAGTATTAATGTCTTCCTCAACATAAGTTTCTTTCTCAGCTTCCCTTTCTACTTCAACATTTGTTTTCTCAGCTTGTTGCTCAGTTTCTTTCCCAGGTTCCTTTTCTAGGTCAGTTCCATGACCTTTGGACGATACAACCCAATCTAGGGGATCAGCTTCAACTGTCTTTAAGGAATTAACCTTCTTCCTTTTCATCAAGGGGGATTCTGGAGTACCCTCTTCTTCATCCTCAGGCTCTTCTAGCCTCTTTCTCTTCTCTGCCGACTCAGCTTTTTCCTTAGCTTTGTTAGCTTTAACCTTTTATTGAGACACTAGTCTCACTTTCTTTGGGACAGCATGGATGTCTTTGGAGCATGTTTCAATGGCCTTTCTCTTCTTCGTCTTCTTTTCCTTAGGTGACTCAACAGGAACCTCCACTTCTTTCTCAGGCTCATTTTCAGGCTCAATGTCTAGCTCAGCTTCATCATCAACAACTTCTTCATATCCCTTCAACGGTTGATTGTACAATAGTCCAACCAGCAGAGCTGTTGTGATCTCACTTCCTAAAGTGTCAGTTTCATTGATTGTCTCAATCTGTTTGTCCTCAATGATCTTAGTGATCAAAGAACCCAGCCTGAGCTTCTTTCCACTGCGTTGAAGAGCCCCAACCAGAAAGACGGGCATGTTGAGTGGAGTGTAGGTCAACATGTGCCATATGAAGCACTGTTCAAAATTGGAGGAAGATGAGGCTGAGTTGAGTTTGGGGAAGATGAAGTTGGTCAGCATGTAATGAGCCATCTTCTGGTCTTGCCCCATACACGTGCTGGGTATTTCCCCTTTATGATCTTTGGGTTTGCAGAACCCCTTGATCTTGTCAAGTTTTTCCTTTGGTACTTTCTCTTTTGTTGTCCTAAATTCTATTCCTTCGTCTGGTAAATCAAGCAAAGTAGCTAGATATGCAGGGGTTTTGGTGATTTTCTGACCTTTGACTGTAGTCTCCAAGTAGTCAGCATCATCCTCATCAACAAGCATGTTAGAGTAAAATTCTCTGACCAGCTTGGGGTACGTTTTTCCGGCGAGTGAGAAGAGACTGGTCCATTTGTTCTTCTCGATCCAGTCGCAGAACGGTTTCTCTGAAGTGACGAAACCTAAAGAGAACCATCTACATTTCAATACTTCCAAGTTATTGACCTTTTTATGGACCTTGATCATATTCCTTTCGATTTGCATCGAAGAACCAGCGGGGTCAGCTTGAGTGGGTTTGCCAGAGGTTTGGCCAGGCTGAGTGATGAGGTTAGGGATTTCGTTCTTGCCGGAAGCCATTGTTACCGAGGAAGGTTTTTAAGATTTAGGGAGAGAGGAGAATTCGATTTCAGAAGATCATAAGCGTAAAGAGTAATGAGTGGGGATCCTTCCACTACTTATAGAGTTTTGAGTCATTAATGAACTAGCCATTTTCATCTTGGGACTTTAATCGACAAAGATTCTGCCATTTGTGACAGGTTCGGCGCATGGGTATTCATCATTACTTGCGTTTTCCTAGGTATGATTTGTTACACGTGTCATTGTTTATCGATGCAAGTGGGCATTTACTCAGTTTGCCAGAATATGAATCGTTTATGATACTGAGTATTTAATTCTACGTAGATGGATTTCCTATCTCTTAGTAACTCAACATACGTTCATCGCACAACATGTACATTCACTCATTATAAGGTGATTACTCAATATGTCTATCTACTCAGCACAGAATATTTACTCAGCATTTGTATCTACTCAGCATAGACTATTAAGCTCAATGTGCAGTAGTTACTAGATTGATATCAGTCAGCATGACAATCACTCAACATTTATTCAAATATTTAGAATTATTGAAGAGGATTAGACATATCGATAGCTTCCCTTAGTATATTAAATTGTTCACGAGCCAAAGGCTTGGTGAAGATATCTACAAGTTGTTCATTTGTTGGTACATAAGTCAGCTTGATCTCACCCTTTAGTACGTGATCTCTGATGAAGTGATGCCTTATGCTGACATGCTTCATCCTGCTGTGTTGAATAGGATTCTTGGATAGATCAATGGCACTTTTGTTGTCACATTTGATCTCTATTGTCTCAGTTCTTACTCCATAATCCTCAAGCTGTTGCTTTATCCATAGGACGTGAGCTACAGAGCTTCCAGCAGCAACGTACTCAGCTTCAGTTGTAGACAGAGCAACTGATGACTACTTCTTGCTGAACCAGGATACTAGACAGCTTCCAAGGAAATGGCATCCTCCTGAAGTACTCTTACGCTCTAGCTTATCCCGTCCATAGTCAGCATCAGTGTATCCTATGAGTGTGAAGTCATTTGAGGCTGGATACCATAAACCTGCATCAACTGAGCTCTGCAAATATCTAAAAATTCTTTTTACAGCAATTAAGTGAGATTCCCTCGGGTCAGCTTGATATCTTGCACAATAACATACTGAGTACTGTATATCAGGTCTACTAGCAGTGAGATAAAGTAAGGAGCCTATCACACCTCAATAAAGTTTACTATCTATTGACTTACCTTTCTCATCTTTGCATAGGACAGTATCAGTACCCATAGGGGTTGATATGGGCTTACAATCTTCCATATAAAATTTCTTTAACATCTCATTGGTGTACTTGGACTGACTAATGAAGATGTCGTTCTTACCTTGCTTTATCTGAAGTCCAAGGAAGAAGCTGAGTTCTCCCATCATAGACATTTCGAACTCAGTCTGCATCTGTTTGCTAAACTCTTGACACAAAGATTCGTCAGTAGCACCAAATATTATGTCATCTACATAGATTTGTGCAAGTAGGGTATGTTTACCCTTTTTCTTAATGAACAAGGTTGTGTCAGCTTTTCCTCTGACATAATTCTTGGTCAGCAAGAAGTTGGTCAACCTTTCATACCAAGCTCTTGGAGCTTGCTTCAGACCATATAAGGCCTTTTTGAGTTTATAAACGTGGTTTGGAAATTTTGGATCTTCAAAGCCGGGAGGTTGATTAACATATACCTCTTCGTTTATAAAACCATTAAGAAATGCACTTTTAACATCCATTTGATACAATTTAAAGTTCATGAAACTAGCATATGCACACAATATACGTATAGCTTCTAACCTAGCAACTGGTGCAAAGGTTTCACCATAATCAATGCCCTCTTGTTGACTATAGCCTTGGGTTACAAGTCGAGCTTTGTTCCTAATTACATTTCCATGTTCATCTAGTTTGTTTCTAAAAACCCACTTAGTTCCTATGGATTTTTGATTCCTAGGTTTAGGTACTAAATCCCATACCTCATTTCTCGTGAATTGGTCAAGCTCCTCTTGCATGGCATTGATCCAATACTCATCATGCTCAGCATCAGCAAAGTTCTTTGGTTCATAAACTGTTACGAAAGCAACATTGCTAAGGAACTTCCTAAGCTGATCTCTAGTCATTACTTTGTTGTTTGCATCATCAAGGATGGACTTTTCTGAATGTCCTCTTGGAATTTTTATCTCCTTGGGTAATGTTGAGTTGTTTGGAACAGGTGTTTCTACAATCTCTGCAGGGACAGATTGGTCAGCAAAGGTAATTTCAGTTTCGATTTTACCTTTGGTCAGTTCTTGTACTGATGACTCAGCATGTCCATTCTGGTCAGCAGGAGCTGAGTTGGGTTCTTCCTCTGTGTGTTGAGTTGTTCTTCCTGCAGGGTCAGTTTCATCGAAATCTACATGGACTGACTCTTCTACTACCTGGGTCCTTTTATTATAAATTCTATATGCTTTACTGTTTGTTGAGTATCCCAAAAAGATCGCTTCGTCAGCTTTGGCATCAAACTTTTCCAGATTACCCTTAGTGTTGAGTATAAAACATTTACACCCAAAGGCACGAAAGTATCCAATATTGGGCTTTCGTCCTTTCCAAAGTTCATAAGGGGTTTTCTTTAATATAGGTCTTACCAATGCCCTATTCAATATATAACATGCTGTATTGACAGCTTCTCCCCAAAAATACTTTGGAAGCCTATTTTCACTCAGCATTGTCCTAGCAATTTCTACTATTGTCCTATTCTTCCTTTCAACAACTCCATTCTGTTGAGGAGTTCTAGGGGCAGAGAAATTATGGTCAATACCATTATTTTCACAAAATTCATCAAACAATTGGTTTTTGAATTCTCCACCATTATCACTTCTAATGTGAGCTACTCTTAGGTCTTTGTCATTTTCAAGCCTTTTGACTAATGTGGTAAACATCTCAAATGTCTCATCCTTGCTACTCAGCAAGATGACCCAAGTATACCTAGAGAAATCATCTACAATAACTAAGGAAAATTTCTTACCTCCCATGCTGAGTGGCTGGATAGGTCCGAAAAGATCCAAATGTAGTAATTCCAATGGTCTTTTGGTTGAGACAACCTTTTTGCTATGAAATGACTTTTTGATTTGTTTACCTTGCTGACAAGCATTACAAAGTTGATCTTTTTCATACTTTAATTTGGGTAATCCCTCAACTAATTGCTTTCTAGCTAGTTTGGCAAGGAGGTCCATACTGACATGCCCAAGTCTCCTATGCCATAGCCAGGAGTTGTCCTCTTTTGACACCAAGCATATACTTTTTGAAAATTCCTTTTCCAAACTCAACATGTAAACATTTTCTACCCGAGGGGCTGTTAAAATCAAATCATTTGTTTTTCCCTCGAGTATTTGACACTTAGTATCATCAAATATAACCTTCCTTCCACTCTTGCAAAGCTGAGCTACGATTAGAAGATTATACTTGAGACCTTTAACTAAGGAGACTGACTCAATTTTAGGGTTACCTCCGATAGTTCCTGAGCCAACTATCTTGCCCTTCTTGTTGTCTCCAAAGCTTACACTACCTCCTCGTTTAAGCTCTAATGTGATGAACTGAGTTTCATCACCTGTCATGTGTCTTGAGCATGCGCTGTCTATATACCAAAGTTTTGATTTCTCCACGCATGTCAAGCTGACCTGCGTTTTAAACTATTCGTTTTTAGGTACCCAATTCTTTTTGGGTCCTTTCTTGTTAGTGTAAACAGGTGCAAAGTCATATTTTAACTTGTGACGACATACTTTTGTAGTATGGCCACTTTTACCACAAAAGCCACACATAGTTACCTTTTGAGGGTGATGTTGAGTGTGGTCAGCATTGTTGTGCTGAGCATGCCAGCATACCTTGGTAGTATGACCTTTCTTATCACAGAAGTCACATTGGACAGTCTGTTTGTTATGCCAGCACACAGCTTTTGTGTGTCCTTTCTTCCCACAACAGCTATATTGAGTAAACTGTTTATGCTGACCAGTACCTGAGTACTCAGCATGGGGTTTATTCTTAGTTGAACCTTTTATTTGGTTCTGTAAAGTTATGACATCCTTTCTAAGTTTCTTTGACTCAGTTTGAACCTTTGTGACAAACTTATGTAAGATTTGCATGTTCGTATGTAAATCTGAGTTGTCCTGGAGGAGATATCGGAGGTCACTCAGCTTGACCTCCTCAATCTCGTCACAGCGCCTGCTGAGTGCCTTAATCCTTTTGTTACACTTCTTAGTTAGTGTATATAAGTCACTCAGGGCATTTACCATTTCGTTTCTAAGCAAAATTAAGGATGTTACCTCATTGTTGTTTTCCTCCTGCTCAGAATCTCCAGAGAGGTCGGCTTGCTCAGATTGAGATTGGTCAGCTCCATCATCTGCCATGAAACATATGTTGGCTGTTTCATTTTGCTCAGCTTCAGATGATGTTGACTCATCACTGTCACTCCATGTGGCCACCATTGCCTTTTTGCTTCCATTCTTATCTTTCTTCAGATTAGGACAGTTTGACTTAATATGCCCAGTTTGATGGCATTCATAACATGTGACAGGCTTGGAGCTGTCCTTTTTGTATCTGGTGTCACTGGACTCAGCTTTATATCTATCTCCTCTCTTGTATGGCCACTTACTATTTCTTTCATTTCTTCTGAACAGCTTTTTCATTTTTCTAGTAAACATGGCCATTTCCTCATCATCAGTTGACTCACCTTCTGTGGAGTCAGCTTTCATCACTAGTGATTTCTGTTTCTTATCCTCAGATTTTTCTTTAGCTTTAAAGTTTTTCATGGAAATTTCATGAGTCAGCAAGGAACCGATCAGCTCATCATATTTGTATGTGGTCAGGTCCTAAGCTTCTTCTACAGCTGTCTTCTTGGCTTGCCAGCTTTTGGGAAGACTTCGTAAGATCTTCTTCACTTGTTCTTCTTCAGTGAAATTCTTACCGAGTCTTTTAAGCTCATTTATTATGTTGGTGAACCTGGCATTCATTGCTGAGATGTCCTCATTGTCAGTCATCTCGAACAGCTCGTACAATCGCATGTGTTGGTTCACTTTGGATTCCTTGACCTTGCTGGTGCCTTCATAAGTTACTTCCAGCTTTTTCCAGATCTCATTTGCTGACTCACAACCTGAAATCTTATTGTATTCTTCAGCATCTAGAGCACAGTGAAGCATATTGATAGCTGAAGCATTATTTTGTAATGTTCTGAGGTCATCCTCTGTCCACTCAGTTTCACTCTTGATAACTTTCTCATTATCAATAGTTTTATAAGGTATATATGGACCTTGAACTATTGCAAGCCATGCACTCATATTTGTGGCTTGAATAAAGTTCTTCATCCTATTCTTTCAGAATGTATAATTAGACCCAAAGAATAGGGGAGGTCTAGTGATTGATAATCCCTCAGGGAGTATCTGTGTTGTTTGGTTTCCTGGGAGGAAACGAGTGCTATTCTCACCCATTTTTAGGGATCAGCTCAAGATTGTTAGATCTTTAAGTAGTGAGCTTAGGCTCTGATACCACTTGTTGGTCCCTAGTAACTAGTTCCAAGGGGGGGTTAGGAACTAATGTAACTTTTTCGCTTTTAATTATGCTGACTTAATGTTATTTTAAGAGTTTGATAACTCAGCGTGTTGGTCAGCACGGGCGTTTGATTAGTCAGACAGTTTTAGTTCTATGCTGACTAAGACTGCTTGACTTGAGAGTTGGGAATTGACACTTGAAAGGTCAGCTTCCAACTTAGCACTCAGATTTACTCAGTTTCAGTTTTAACAATTTTATAAGCTGAGTAAATACAACAAGCAACACATGCACATATATATATTGAGAGAAAGGGTTTAGAAGTTACTCAGCACGACTTATCCTGGTTCGGCCTCTCTGCCTACGTCTAGTCCCCAGTTCCTCCTGGGATTTTCAATCCAATACTGAGCTCTTTCAAGGTAGAGCACAAACCCTTTACAAGGCAGTGAGTATGCAAGAGTACGTCCTCTATTCGTCTACTCAGATCCTGCTAAGTACTACAATCCAGCACTTAGATTTTTCTACCACTGAATACTTACAACCAAGTACTCAGCTCAACACTCTCAATATTCCTATTGATCACACACTTGTTCTTTTTCAACTAAAGAACACCTTAGATGATTAAAAAACAATCAATCTAGCATTTACACAGAGAATAGAAAAGTTGGTGTAAGATTTTTTTGTATTTGAGTGCTTTCAGAATTTTCTCTCTTGTATTTTTCTTTTTGATACTTGGGCAAATGATCCAAGAACTACCATTGTCCTTTTATAGATGAAATTCTGAAGATTGGATCATTTGAGATGATTTAGCCGTTAAGTCCAAAACGGCTCTTTTAGCAGACAGCTTCTGGTCAGCTTCAGTCTGTTCCGTCATTCCCTTCCTCTGTTTTCTTCAGGCGTCAGGTTTTGTCTTCTTGCATCAGACTTGTCTTTTTGTGCCAGTTGTCTTTTACCAATAATCCATTGACCCATGATTCTTGGAATTAGTCTTCTTTATATTTTCGAGGCTTCAATTTATTGGTGTAGAAGATTGCAGACTTTGTCCTTTAGTGAACGGATCTTTCATGCTGTCCTGACCGTCACTCAGCTTCATTCGTTATCTTCAAATGTTCAACTTCCATGCTGAGTTCCTTCTTAGTCAGCTCCGTTCTGTTTATACAATTCTAAATGAGTCTTCTAACTTAGTCAGCTTTGTTCTGGCAACTTTGAAGGAAACTTCTGAGACTGAGTTCCACTCCACTCAGCTTCTATTCTTTCATGTTGAGTTCCCGATCCACTCAGTTTTTGGCTTGTGCTGACTTTTGACTTGTCTTACTTTATATATATATTTTTGCACTCAATATTGAACAAACATATTAGTACAATTAAATCAAAGCATTTAAATTTAATTGCCTCTTAATCATGGATGATTTTGTCAAATCAAAATCTAGTGGAAAGGTGTTTCAACAAATGATGTTCTTAGTACCTTAACAACGATTATGGCCGAACTTGAGGAAGAAACTACTGCTCAACATCAAATGGATATGGATTTTTATGTGGCTTGGAAGAACAAAAAACACACAAGCCAGACTCGTCTTGCTCAGTGCGACAGATGATGATCTCTCGAAAGAGTATCGAACTAAAAAGACAGTAAAGGATCTCTGGGATTCTTTGAAGGAAAAGTTTGGAGGCACGTCTCTAACTAAACTCTGGTCTCTTACTATAAAGTTTGATACCTACAAGAAGAAAGTTGATCACACCATGAGGAAACATTTGAGAAAAATGTCCAACATGATCAGTTCCCTCGATGCAGGAGGTCACAAGCTGATTGATGAGCAGGAAGTTCAAGTTGTTATTCGCTCATTACCAAACAGTTAGGAGCATATGAAGATGCATCTGACTCATTGCACATTGGTTACAACCTTTGAGGATATTAGTCACCACCTCAAGATAGAAGAGGATCAGTTAGCTGATGTTAGAGTCAATTCTGAAGCTACTTATGTAGGTTTTCATCCCAAAAGGAATGCCTCTAAAGCTCAAGGAAAGAAGCACAAGTGTTTCTATGGCAAGGGCAAAGAGCAAGCAAAAAAGCCTAAAGAAAATGGGAAGAACAAAAAGAACAAGCGAAAAGTGAAAATTTCACGAGTGAAATATTACAACTGTCAGTAACGAAGGAACTATATGTATGAATGCAAAGTACCCAAGGTGCCATGGACCACGTGACGAAGGATAGCAAAGCCTTCATAGATTTCCAGTGTTTGCCAGAGGGATCAAAGTGGTTGTATGTGGGAAACAACTCGAAGGTCAAAGTTTGAGGGATTGGTACTTGTAGGTTGGTTCTATGAAGAGGCTGAGCTCTCTTTCTTACATGATGTTCTTTCTTTATGCCCCTAAGATTCATCAAAATCTCATTTATGTTTCCTAATTATTGAACATGGGTTTTAAAAAAAAGATTGAACATGGGTTTTAATTTGGTTTTTTTAACAATAACAACTTGAAGTTGTGTTTGCTAGATACTTTTTATGGATATGGATATGGTTATTTTGCGAATGGTTTGATTGCTATGGTATTTGAGTTAAGTACTTATAATAATTCCATTTCCTTTAATACTGTTTCTTCTTCTTCTGTTGATAAAGATGCATTATTATGGCATGCTCGTTTGAATCACATAGGCCAATATCGTATGAATCGATTAGCTAAAGAAGGCCTCTTATGTAGTTTGAACCAAGTCAAATTACCACCATGTGAGACTTACCTAAACGGAAAGATGTCAAGAAAACCGTTCGGAAAGGCTATTAAAGCCAATTACCCTTTATAATTAATCCATTTAGATGCTTATGGTTCAATGAATATGAGGGCAAGGCAAGTAAAATGACCTAAGATATTTTGTCTTTACAGTTGAAAGCAGTCTCTGTATGGTGTAGACTGAAGTTAGATGTTTTGACACATCTGAACTGAATCTTCTACATGATGATTTGAGAAAGACACTCTCCTTTTGGAGACAAAAAGGTAGAATACTATAACACATATTTTCATATCATGTGTGCTTTGCGACCACGAGATGAAAAATCTTTATATATAATGGATCTTAACTTCCCTAGTGTGAGACTCACATCATAAAACAATGGTTTATTGATTAATTTTATTTATCCTTAAGACCCTTAACTTGTTCTGGAAGTATGATCTAATTTGACTTATATTGGAAATAAATTATGAAGGCCCTGAGATAATTCAGACCGTAAAAGAACCCGACCATTTAAGCCAACTGGATCATGATGAAAGGAGCATAGTAAGAGGGAAAGAACTCCAATTGATCACATCTAAGTGTTTCTATTTATCAGTATGGACACTTATGTATATGTGCATATTTTGAAAATAGAAAATTGCAAATGAGATCAAAGTATTGCATTATGGTTGTGAGATGGATTATATGATAAAGCGTACCATCTGTCATAATACATGTTCAAATAAAAAAGCTATGTATCTCCAATGAGAATATAAAAAAACTAGCTTTGAAACACGCTCATCGAGACGCTATATATCTCCAACGAGTATATAACACTAGTGCTCTCAAGTGTATATCGGTCGCACGAACTATTTGCTAGTATGAATGAGATTGAGAAAGAGATAGAATTAAGTTCCATTACATGTGAGTGGGAAATGTTGGAAAAATTCATGAATGAGCAGAATATAAAGTTTGTTCGTGAATGGAACAAACCAGATCCATTAAAAGGGAATGAGGCTAGGGTTTACCCTAGCCACTCCTTATCAATAGACAACTTACTGTTTATTAAAAAACCTAACTACTCTGTCAAGCTAAAGAAACAAAAAGTTTGCCTCATTCTCTCCCTCGTACTAAGTGCGCCCTCGCTCTCTCTCACGCACAATCACTCTTAGTTCGTGGATCTATTGTTTCCTCTCCCAATTAATCTTGACATAGTCGAAGCATGACCGATAATATTAAGATCACGGTGATCCATTCTTTCGCTACTAATTACACCAAATGTTCTCTGTGCTCCAAGAGGTAATCCGATAATCCGACTTGATTATTTGATATTTTTTCTTCAAAAAAACATAATTGTAAAAAACGTGAACAAAATAAAAAAAAGAGAAAGAAATTGATTTATTGGGAGACCAAAATAATCTTTTTTTTAGTCCTACACACGATACTATAAAAAAGTAGGAGTGACAATTATTGAACTGACGTCGTGTTCATTTCATGTTAATTATCATGTTAGGCCATATTCTTTTTTACTTAATTTCAGTATAAATAAGTTCAGTTCAGTTAAGTAGCATTCAGTTAAGTTAAGTTCAGTTAATTTATTTCAGTTCAGTAATTTATCATTATTTATTATAATTATAATTAATTATATATAATTAATTATTATTTAATATTATTTATAATTTAATATTATTTATATATAATTCATCATTATTTATTATAATTATTTATAAATAATTTAATTTAGTATTGTTTATATATAATTCATCATTAATTATTATTATAATTATTTATATATAATTTACATATAATTTATAATTTAGTATTGTTTATATATAATTCATCATTATTTATTGTAATTATAATTATTTGTATATAATTTATATATAATTTATATATAATATATAATTTAGTATTATTTATATATAATTAATCATTATTTCTTATAATTACTTATATATAATTTATAATTTATTTTATATATAATTTATCATTTTTTTATTATAATTATAATTATTTATATATAATATATAATTTATCATTATTTATTATAATTGTAATTATTTATATATAAAATTCACCATTATATATATATATAATTTATTATAATTATAATTATAATTATTTGGTTGAGTTAAGTTAAATTAAGTTCAATTAATTTAATTTAATTTCAGTAAAAAAGAATATGGCCTTAGTACAAATAAGTCAAACCCAATTAGGCTACTATTGATTTTGTGTCATGTTTGCGAGTCACATGTAATTTTATTAACTATGTTAATTGTGACATTTGGAAATATAAGATATTAATACTTCTAAACATTTATGTTATTTTTGGATTACCAGTTTAACTCTAACCATCTAAGGTCTTGTTTAGTAACGACTTTCAACACTTAAAATTAATATATTAAGTGTTTATTGGTTTTAAACTTGTTTGATAACACAACTTAAATATTTCAGTTAATTCACATAATCACTTATTCTGTTAAGTAAAAAAATTTAACTTAAAACTTTAACTCGAATATTATCAACTAATATTTTTAAATTCAGTACTTATTTTAGTACTTTAAGCTTTCTAATATTCAACACTTTGTGGTGAAGCTCTTAGCCTGTTGGTTGGGAGCTTACCTATGATCGTTGAGGTCATGGGTTCGAATCACATCTGGGTGGGGTGAGTTATGGGTTTTCCTTTCTCTTTAATGTAATTTTCCTTTGTTTAGTAATAAAAAAAATATTCAACACTTAATTTTTTCAGTATTTATTTGTTTAACACTTAATTTTAAGTTTTATCAAACACCGCCTAAGTGTTTAACTTAAAATATATATAACAAACTCATAACTCGCTAATATTATGTTGGATTCATGTAATGTATTTACGACTCACACTCAATTTGATTAGCTCTATTAAGAATAACATATAAAAATATGAGAGATTCAAATTGTGTTTATATATGTGGAGAAGCTCTTAGCCTGTTGGTTGAGAGCTTACCTATGAAGTTGAAGAAGTCCTCTAAAACATTCACTAAAGACCTAATATATATCCTAATTAGAACTAACCGTTATAATCTAAAAACTCACTGTTTGGTGAAGAGAACACTAATGAGAAAAACGATACCATTTTACTAACTAAATTTATTAGAATATAATAATTATTTTAAATATTTATATTATTTTCGAGTTAAGTTAGGAGGTGAATGTTGTCCTGTAAACAGACTCTAGCAAGTGTACTAGATACAAGTAATAAAGTGATAAGTGAGTATTGTCTCCACAGGGATTGTGATACAAATAAATAAGAGAAATTGTTGCTAAACAGTGTGTGTTATAAAAATGCCTTCCTTTATGGTTGTTTGTTTGATATTGGTTGATTAGTGACTAGCAAATTACTCAATCAGGGAAATAGGGTTACTTTTCAACGATTAAAGGAAGAGAACAGGCTTTACATGACCGAACACGGTGTGCTACATCTTACAACATTCGATGAATAAAAGATAATGCCAACGAAGCCAAAGTATCAGTTTTCAAGTGAGTTTGAGTCAACTGTCGTGTGTTCTCAAACTCCTAAGATTTACTAACATCTTTAGCGTCCTAAAGATACGTTCTTTCTAGCATTAAGAACAAAACTGCATTTCTGGATGAGAAAACCCTCGACACAACCTTCTAACTTGTCAGCTTCGAAGATGGGAGATCAATAGAGATATCGGTGAAGATGAAAGTAGTGTCCTAACATTCATCTAACACATACATACATGCTTACGCAAGAAAGTTAAATCCTCATTGATCACAACATTGGCAAAATACTAGATATTCATATAAGCGTTGTAAAACTTACATCACCGGGCCAGCCATGCCGAGCCCATTCAAAAGGTCTACTCACTCATATCGAGCAGTGAGCAGAGGAATATTGTTGTTACCGCTTGAGACTCCATGAGAGCTCTCTTCTCCTTCTATTCTATTTGATACAAAGAACTAAAGCTAAAAAAGAAAATAAAATCCGATCCCTAAACCTTCTCTGCTTTTCCTATTTAAAGGGGAAAAGACCGAGACTGTCCAAAATCTGGTACAACTTCGTACCCTTCTTACACACAAAGTCAACTACTTACTACAATTAACAAACTAACGAAATGATTAACTTTTAGATTAACCCTTGAACACTCAAGGGGGTGAGACTTCAAATCATCATGCTACTTTGGGCAATCCCGTCGCCACACACTTTCACCTGCTCCTCCTGCCGCTTTCCTTTCACTGCCACCAATGATCTGTCGTTGTCCGTCATTGGATAATCTGGGGTTTAACCGCTGGACACAAGTAAGGCTCCACTCCTCATTGGCATTAGCGAAACAAGCTGTTTCCAGCGAGTTTAGCATTTTTCTTTGCTTATCTGCACAAGGACATTAATCAGCCCTTATTCATTGCAAAATGATATAAAAATACCCGAATTTCCTTATAAATTAACTGTTTAATCTTAGTCAATTTCATGCCTAACAGTGAAACCGTACCCTAATCCAAATCTAGAGGGTGTTTCATTACCTATTTTTCACCTCATGTTTGCCTTTTCATTTTAAAAAGCAGAGTTTTAGGTGTTTGGTTACACACCTCCTGTTTGCCTTTTACAACTGAAAAGTAGTTTTTTTTACAAAAGCAGAGAATCCATACTTTTTGGAAAAGCAACTTTTTCGAAAGGCAAACAGCAAACTGTAACAGCAAACAACAAACAGGAACAATAAATAGCCAAACGGGCCCTAGTACAAAATGTTGGTTATCTTTTTCATAAAACACTAATACACTAAATTCGTATATTGAATTGGTGTGATCTCGAGGATTTGCTTCTAGGATATTTTCAGGAGATTTTCACCAACAATGACAATCAAGCAGAGGAGGTGTTATCTCGAGTCAGAGCTCGTATTTCAGAGGCAGATATGAATATTTTAATGAAGCCCTTTGACAGTGAAGAGGTTAAAGCAGCGTGTTTCTCGATGCATCCCGACAATAGCCCCGGGCCGGACGGGTTAAACCCCGCCTTCTATCAACATATTTGGAGCATCATTGGGCAAGACATCTCTACGGCATACCTCTCATTTCTGCCCCCAAATCTGAACAACACTAACATTGTGCTAATCCCGAAGAAGAAGAATGTTGAGGTAGTCACCGACCTGCGCCCTATCTCTTTATGTAACGTTCTTTTTAAAATGGTATCCAAAGTGTTAACGCACAGACTAAAAAAGGTTCTCCCCTCGGTTATCTCTGAGACCCAAAGTGCGTTTCTCCTAGGCAGGCTTATTACCGATAATATCATCATAGCCTACGAGGCTATTCATAAACTAAAGAGTCTTCAGATGGGAAAACACGGCATAGTGGCACTAAAGCTGGATATGAGTAAAGCGTACGATATGGTGGAATAGGGTTTCTTGAGATCCATGCTGCAAGCCTTAAGCTTCCCGATCAGATGGATAGAGCTGACTATGTCAGGGGTTACATCGATGCAATATACAATCGCAAATGGTGGAAGAGAGATTGGCCCTATTATCCCATTTAAAGGACTAAGGCAAGGCGACCCACTGTCTCCGTTCCTTTTTCTTATCGTGGCTGAGGGGCTGTCAGTTTTATTGGAAGCTAAAGAACGGGCGGGTCTTCTCCATGGTTGTCAGATAGCAAGGACGACCCCACACATATCACATATTTTTTTCGCAGATGACTGTTTGCTATTTTTCAAGGCTAAATTCACAAAAGCATATATGATTTAGACTTGCTTGCTCTCCTATGAACAAACATCATGTCAGAAAGTAAATTTCCAGAAATCTACGGTCCTATTCAACAAAAATACTACTCTGGCATTGAGAAATAAAGTTACAGAAGTATTGGGTGTGCATGAAGTTGAAGAACATGGTATTTATTTAGGGGCTCCGATTGAGTTGGGTAGAAGCGGGATGCACACGTTTGGTTTCCTTAAAGACAAAATTCGCTCTCGGATTGAAAATTGGAAAGAGAAGATGCTATCGAGAGCCAGAAAGGAAGTTATAATTAAAGCAATACCAACGTTTATTATGAGCATTTTCTTTATGTCTGATCAATTTTGTTCTGAAATAAACAGTTTGACGAGCAGGTTTTGGTGGAAAAATTCCAATGTTCAGGGCAGAGGTATATACTGGGTAAGTTGGCAACGGATGTGTACAGCTAAAGCGCTGGGAGGTATGGGATTTCGTGATCTAAGAGCGTTCAATCTTGCGCTTCTTTCCAAGCAAGGTTGGAGGATTTTGCAAAACTCGTCATCACTTGTGACTCAGGTCCTGGAGGCAAGATACTTCCTTGCAACTCAATTTCTGGCTGCTGCAGTAGGACACAACCTGTCATACATATGGAGGAGTATTATCCGTGGTCGGGACATCCTCATTCAAGGTTTGAGACGGAAAATCGGAAATGGCGCTGATACTGCAATTTGGACCTATCAATGGCTCATTGACCCTTCCAATCCGTTCCTAGAGAGTACATCCGATTTAACAATTAGTGATGGATCGGTCAGGTTGCTCATTGATAATGAGGGACGTTATAGAAGAGGCTTGCTGGCATCGATCTTTAGCAGTATGGACCGAAGTCTAATCGAATCAATTCCTCGGAGGGACCTCTCAACGGATGACGGGTGGCTATGGCATTGGGAGAAGGATGGTCGCTACATAGTATGTAGTGGTTACAGGTTTGCTGTTTCTCTACATGAGACTCAAACTACTAATGCGAACATCAACTAGAAAGCAATCTAGAACCTCGACGCAACTCCAAAGGCCGGAAACTTCTTATGGCTACTTCTATCCCAATGTTTACCAACTATGACTAACTTGGAATGGCGACATAGTATGTTGGCAAATTTCTATCCTGTTTGTAAACAGCAAGGTGAAGACGAGACACACGTGTTCTTCAGGTGTGGAACTGCTATGTTGGCTTGGCGGTTGTTCTATGGAGATAATAGATTGGCACAAATTGGTTCTGGGCTTGATTGGGTTGCTGCGGCGGTAGATGGGACTGAGAGAGTTCGTTTGGCTAGAATGTCTTGCCTACTATGGGCAATTTAGAGGAACAGGAATAAAGCAGTATGGCATGGATGGTCAGCACAGGCGGAAGAAATTATAGCAGCAGCAATGCAAGAAGTAGATTTTTGGGCTGAAGCCCGTAAAGTGGGGAGGCTAGGAATATTTTGTTGGTCCCGTGTGATTAGTTCTAAGGGGGGGTTAAGAACTAATACAATTTTTTCGTATTAATTAAACTGACTTAATATAATTCTTTGAGTTTATTAACTCAGCTTTTAGTCAGCACGGCCGATTTTGTCGTAAGACAGCTTTAGTCAGATGTTGACTATAACTGTTTTACTTGTAAGTTGGGAGTTGACACTTATGTGGTCAGCTTCCAACACAGCACACTTATTTACTCAGAGTCAGTGTGAACAATTTATATACTGAGTAAAGATAACAAGCAACACAAACAGATATATATATATATATATATTGAGAGAGAGTTAGAAGTTACTCAGCATGACTTATCCTGGTTCGGCCTCTCTACCTACGTCTAGTCCCCAGAGTCCCTCTGGGATTTTTAAATCCAATACTGAGCTCTTTAAAGGTAGAGCACAAACCGTTTACAAGGCAGTTGAATATGCAAGAGTACCGTCCTCTATTCGTCTACTCAACTCCTACTAAGTGCTATAACCGAACACTTAGGTTTCTCTACCACTAAGCACTCAACACCGAGTACTCAACACAGTTCTCTCAATAATACAATTGATTACAGACTTGTTCTTTTTCAGATAAAGAACACTTTAGATGATTACAAAATCACTCTAGCATTTACACAAGAATAGAAGTTTGGTGTAAGATCTCTTTTGTATTTGTGTGCTTTGTATATATGCTCTTGTATGCTTGTATGTTTTTCGGCTGTGATCCAATAGGTATACTTGTCCTTTTATAGTTGCAATCTGAATATCAAATCATTTGAATTTGATTTGTCCGTTGAATCCAAAACGGCTATTTTGAGAGACAAGGCTCTGGTCAGCTTCAGGCTTGCAGGCCAATCCTGTCGTCTGATTTCCTTAGGTGTCAGGCTTGTCCTTTTCTTGTAGTTTTGTCTTCTTGTACAGGTTTCGTCTTTTAGGTAACGGACGTTTGACCCATGCATCTCGAAATCATTTATGTGCGTAATTCCGAGGTTCCTATTATTGGTTCAGATAGTTGTCGGACATGTCTTTTAGCTAACGGATCATTGGTGCTGCCCTGAAGATCACTCGGCATGACTTTGTTATTCGTTGTCTTTTGATTATTGCCAATTCAGATACTGAGTTCTCTTTTACTCAGCTTCCATGACCAGCTTCGTTCTGCAAGACATAGTTCTTAAGAAGTCTTTTCTACTTTTGATACTGAGTTCTGTTCCACTCAGTTTCATTGATTGACTTGATATTTAAGCTTCTGTTCTGAAGATGACTTATCTTCTCTTACGTTGAGTTCCACTCTACTCAGCTTGTGCTGTGATCTCATGTTGACTTCGTCATGTCTTACTTTTTATTTCTATTTGTATTTATATTTATACTCAACATTGAACAAACATATTAGTATAATTAAATCAAATCACTTAAATTTAATTGTCTCTTAATCATGGATTATTTTGTCAAATCAAAATCTCGTAGAAAGGTGTTTCAACAAACTCCCCCATTTTGATGTTGGCAAAATATTTAATTGATGGAACTCAGCATTGAGATTCCCCATGATTGAAATTCTTTTTATGCTTCTGAAATTACTCCCCCGTAAGGGTTGCATCTATTGACTTAACTTAACTCTAAACCTTCTAAGATTCAATTGAGTGAAATTAAGGCATGCTTATACTGACTTAGTTCAATTTTAGACCTTCCAAGATCTAATTCAGATGAGCCTATGTCAGCTTTTCAGAAGAGGTCAATGTGTTTTAACTCAGTTTTGATACATGGTTAGTTTGATAACATAGTTATGGGAAAACTTTTTCAGAGCAAATGTATCAAGTCTAATGTGTACTGAGTTTATTCCTTTTTCTTTTGTTTGTTTGTTCAATTTAAGACAGATTAGCACAATACGGAAGTTAGCATCGCATAAGATTAATCGACTTGGAATAAGAGATGCATAATTTCTATAGATAGTCAGCAAGACAACATGCGCAAGAAAAATACAAGTCAAGAATAAACCCTAGCAATTCTAGCCAGACTATTTCTTCCTATTGACTTGGACTTGGGCAGGATTCACTTTGCCTTTTCCCTTTTGTTGCTGCTGACTACTAGAGGCTTCTCCTGTGTGCTGAGTTCTATCAGCTTGTCCTTGTCCTTTCTCCCCCGTTTTGCCACCATCGGGCGGAGGAGGAACGAAAGTGTCATTGAGAGCAGCACGAGTTAATCTGACCGAATACGCTTTGAGCCTTTTCGTGCTTTCCCTTAAACCATCAAAAACTGGAATACCATCGTCCAAAGTATCATGGGGAATTCTTATAGAGGCACTGAGCATGCTGAGTATATTCCTGTGATTTCCCAATCCAAGTGATTGTGTCAGTTAGCTGGGCATAAGCTTGATGGTACATTTTGAGCAAAGTCGAGTCATAAAACTGACGTTGAGCGTTTGTGTGGCGCACATGTCTGAATATGGCTTGGGAATAGTTCAGGATATCATTTGTTTTGAACAAGTCAGTATCCATCTCTGCTTTATTCAGATTGAGTATACGGACAGCTTCGCTTATCTGCTCGATTGAGCATTGAGAAGTTGAGGAGATTAGCTCGCGAGTGCCGGTCAGCTCAGAGTTTAACTTGGTAAAATATTGATTCAACTCAGCAGAGGTAGCATAGTCCGTGTTGACCGCAGAAAGAGCATTAATTTGGCCTTGAAGGGAATCCATGTGATTCACCATCATTAACTGTAGTTCGGCCAGCTTGACGATGGATTCTTGCTTGGGTTGCTATGTTTGTACAGTTGCCAGTACACTTACCAGATCTTTGAGACCCTTGATCTCGTTGAGGAGCTGAGTGATAGACGGAATTTGTGGAGACTCAACATTAGCAGACCCAGCATCGGCATGAGAAGTATTCAAATCCTGAAGAATAGTTTGACCGGAGTCAATAATGCGACGTTCGGACTCAGTAGCATGCAGATAAGTATATGTTGCATCAGGAATGTTCTCAGTTGCCGAAATTCTGGTGGAAGCAGATGGGCCAGCTTGGTTAACAACTGGACTTTGATTAGCAGCAGGAACTGACTGCTCAACATTCTGCGATATTGGATGGGAAGGAGGTGGGTCGGTAGAGATATTGACCTGCTCAATGTTGATTTGAGTTGGTGCAGGGGGAGGCAACTCAGTTTGAGCAGGATTTTCCTTAGCATGCTTTTCATGTTGAGCAGCTTGGACTTCGAGCTCGGCAGGAATTGGATTTTCTGGAGTATTGGCTTGTTCCTCAGGATGAGTAATAGAGGCTTGCTTTTGCTGAAGTTCCTGTGGAGAAGGCTCAGTGGGATTGGAGAAGAATTTGAACTGCATATCTGATAGATCAGTAATGGGATCTCACAGAGGAGAATCACCCAAAAGATCAATAACTGGCGACTTCTGAGCCTTTTTCTTAAGCCTTCTCGATTTCTTAGCCTTAGGAGGAGAGGGGTCAGCTTGAATAGAATTGAGAGAGTCAGAAAGTGAATGTACCCCTAGGTCAGCATGTTCCTTTGCTGTGGGCTCAGCTTGTTCTTCAACCAGCTCAGTATTGACTACTTGTTCATGCTCAGCAACTATTGTTGGCTCAACATCCTCTTTCTCATGTTGCTCAACATTGGCTGTCTCAGTTTGCTCAACATTTGTTATCTCCTCAGCATCAAACTGATTTTGCTCAGCATTATCTTCCTGACCTAGCTCAACATCATCATGCTGACCTTCATCGTTTCTTGGTTCTTCTGCTTCTTGGTCAGCAGGGATTTTCTCAAGGTCAATCTCTTGGCTTTTCATGAAGTGGGAATCATCAGAAAGAGCAAAACCAAGAGGGACAACATCAATTGGACTTATACCAGAAGATTTCTTCTTCTTCTTCTTCTTCTTCTGCAGTGGTTGCTCTAGAGTTTCCTCACTCTCTTCTTCAGGCTCAACTTGCCTGTTTATTTTCTCTGTTGACTTAGGTGTGTCCTGAGTTTGTCCAGCATCAACTTTCTTCCCCTTAGATACAATCCTAAGTTTCTTAGGAACAACATCAACATCTTTGGAGCATGTTAGAATTGCTTTCTTTTTCTTTTCTTTCTTGGTTTGCACCTCCTGTGCAACATCAGCTTCTTCCACCTGTTCCTCAACGGCCTCTTTGCCTTTCTTAGACTTGAGGGATTGGTCGTATACTAATCCAAACAGCAGAGCTGCTGTGATTTCAGTTCCGCAGGACTCAGTCTCATTAATTAAGTTTATTTGATGATCTTCAAGGATTCTGGTAATGAGGGATCCCAACCTGAGCTTCCCAGTACTTCGTTGAAGTTCACCGATAAGAAACACCGACATGTTGAGTGGTTGATAGGTCAGCATATGCCAGATGAAGCACTGCTCGAAGTTTGAAGCTGATGATGCTAAGTTGATTTTGGGGAAAATGAAATTGGTCAGTAGGTAGTGAGCCATCTTTTGATTCTGACCCATGCATGTACTGGCTATTTCCCCTTTGTGATCTTCTGGCTTACAGAACTTCACGACATGGTCAAGTTTCTCCTTTGTGGTTCTGAATTCCTTCCCTTTGGCTGGCAGATTTAGGAGGGTTGCTAGATATGATGGAGTGATTGTTATTTTCTGACCCTAGATATGGGTTACCAGATGGTCAGCATCATCTCGGTCAACATAGAGGTTGGAGTAGAATTCCCTTACTAACCTAGGGTAGGCTTTACCAGGAAGGGAGAAGGGTCCAGCCCATTCATTCTTCGAGATCCATTCACAGAACGGTTTCTCAGCCGTTACGAAGCTCGGAGAAAACCACCGACAGCGAAGCACCTCATGGTTCTTGACACTTTTGTAGACTTTGAGGAAAAACTTTTCCTTGGGCTGCTTGTCCTTCTTTTTCTTTTTCATTTTCGAAGAGGTTGGGAGGTCAGCTTGAGGGTTTTTACTTGGAGTTTCATCATGCTGACCTTGTGCTTTGGTAGGTGTCTCGCTAAATTCCTGCTGAGGAGGGGATTTAGGGTTTTCATCGGAGTGATTCTTGTCGTAATCACCACCGGAGAGATTCTGAGAGTCCGACATGATTTTCTCAGAGATTTTTAAAGGTTTTTGGAGTTTGGAGAGCGAAAGATTTGAATGCCAAAGAATTCGAGTGTAAAGAGAGATAAGTGGGAATTCTTCCACTATTTATAGAGGTTCGAATTGATCCTATACGTTGAACTAGCCGTTTTACCTCGAGATGATCAATCGACAAAGATTCTGGCATTTATGACATATTCGGCGCATGTGTTTTCTCATTATTTCTTACGTCATCCTAGGTGGCTATTTAATTCGCGTGCTAGCATTTAATGTTGCAATTGGGCTTTACTCAGTTTGTTAGAATACTAAACGTTTGTGGTACTGAGTGCACGGTTTTACGCAGAGAGTTTTCATACTACTTTAGTAACTCATTTTAAGGTAATCACTCAGCATGTATGTCTTTACTCAGCATAGGGTGATTTTCTATAACACATATTTAGCTCAGCATAAGTTACTGATTTAGCTCAAGTTACTCAGCATGGTAATCACTCAACATTCAATTAAGCACATAGTTCTATTGAAGAGGATTAGACATACCGATAGCTTCCCTTAGTATGTTGAATTGCTCACGAGCCAAAGGCTTGGTGAAGATATCCGCAAGCTGTTCATCTGTTGGAACGTAGGTCAGCTTGATCTCACCCTTGAGTACATGATCTCTAATGAAGTGATGCCTTATGCTGACATGCTTCATCCTGCTGTATTGGATTGGATTTTTAGATAGATCAATGGCACTTTTGCTGTCGCATTTGACTTCAATTGTTTCTGTTTTAACTCCATAATCCTCAAGCTGTTGCTTAATCCATAGGACTTGTGCAACATAGCTTCCAGCAGCTACGTACTCAGCTTCAGTTGTAGACAGGGCAACTGATGACTGCTTCTTGCTGAACCAAGATACCACACAGCTTCCAAGGAAGTGACATCCTCCCGAAGTACTCTTACGTTCAAGCTTATCTCGTCCATAGTTAGCATCAGTGTATCCAATGAGTGTGAAGTCATTTGAGGTTGGATACCATAAACCTGCATTAACTGAGCTCTGCAAATATCTAAAGATTCTTTTTACAGCTATAAGGTGAGATTCTCTGGGGTTAGCTTGATATCTTGCACAATAACATACTGAGTACTGAATGTCAGGTCTACTAGCGGTAAGGTAAAGTAGAGAGTCAATCATACCTCGATACAACTTGCTATCTACAGATTTACCTTTCTCATCTTTGCATAGGACAGTGTCAGTACCCATTGGGGTTGATATGGGTTTACAATCTTCCATATCGAATTTCTTTAGCATTTCTTTGGCGTACTTGGACTGACTAATGAAGATGTCGTTCTTATCTTGCTTGATTTGAAGTCCAAGGAAGAAGTTGAGTTCACCCATCATGGACATCTCGAACTCAGTTTGCATATGTTTACTAAACTCTTTGCACAAAGATTCGTCAGTAGCACCAAAGATTATATCGTCTACGTAAATTTGTGCCAGCATGGTATGTTTACTCTTTTTCTTAATGAACAAGGTTGTGTCAGCTTTGCCTTTGACATAATTCCTGGTCAGCAGAAAGTTGGTCAACCTCTCATACCAAGCACTCGGTGCTTGTTTTAGGCCATACAGGGCCTTCTTCAGTTTATAAACGTGGTTTGGAAATTTTGGATCTTCAAACCCTGGAGGCTGACTAACATATACCTCTTCGTTTATAAAGCCATTAAGAAAAACACTTTTAACATCCATTTGATATAATTTAAAATTCATATAGCTAGCATATGCACACAATATTCGTATAGCCTCTAACCTAGCAACGGGTGCAAAGGTTTCACCGTAGTCAATGCCCTCTTGCTGACTATAGCCTTGGGCTACAAGTCGGGCTTTGTTTCTAACTACGTTGCCTTGCTCATCTAGTTTATTTCTAAAGACCCACTTAGTTCCTATGGCCTTTTGATTCCTAGGTTTTGGTACTAAATCCCATACCTCATTTCTTGTGAATTGATCAAGCTCTTCTTGCATAACATTGATCCAATATTCATCGTGCTCAGCATCGGCGAAATTCTTTGGCTCATTTACTGAGACGAATGCAACATTTCCGAGATACTTTCTAAGCTGATCTCTTGTCATGAGCTTGTTGTCAGCGGCATCAAGAATGGACTTCTCTGAATGTCCTCTTGGGATTTTTATTTCTTTAGGTAATGTTGAGTTGTCTGTAATAGGTGTTTCTACAACATCTACAGGAATAGATTGGTCAGCAAAGGTAATTTCGGGTTCGTGTTTACATTTGGTAAGCCCTTGTACTGATGACTCAGCAGCTCTTGTTTGGTCAGCAGAAGCTGAGCTTGGTTCATCTTCGGCAGACTGACTTGTCTTTCCTGCAGGGTCAGTTTCATCGAACTCTATATGGACAGACTCTTCAACAACTTGAGTTCGTTTATTATATACTCTATATGCTTTACTGTTAGTTGAGTGCCCTAAAAAGATCGCTTCGTCAGCTTTAGCATCAAATTTAGCAAGGTTATCCTTTGTATTGAGTATAAAGCATTTACACCCAAAGGCACGAAAGTAGCCAATGTTGGGCTTTCGTCCTTTCCAAAGTTCATATGGAGTTTTCTTAAGAATAGGTCTAACTAAAGCCCTATTGAGTATATAGCAAGCTGTGTGGACAGCTTCACTCCAGAAATACTTTGGAAGCCTATTTTCACTCAGCATTGTCCTAGCTATTTCGACAATTGTTCTGTTCTTCCTTTCAACAACCCCATTTTGTTGAGGTGTTCTAGGAGCAGAGAAATTGTGGTCAATACCACTGGTTTCACAGAATTCATCAAACTGTTGATTTTTGAATTCTCCCCCATTGTCACTTCTAATATGAGCTACTCTTAGGTCTTTGTCATTTTCAAGCTTTTTAATTAATGTTGTAAACATCTCAAATGTTTCATCCTTGCTACTCAGCAAGATGATCCAAGTATACCGAGAAAAATCATCTACAATGACTAAGGAGAATTTCTTACCGCCCAAGCTGAGTGGCTGGACAGGTCCGAAAAGATCCAAGTGTAGTAATTCCAATGGTCTTTTGGTTGAGACAATGTTTTTACTTTGAAAAGACTTTTTCGTTTGTTTGCCTTGCTGACAAGCATTACATAATTGATCTTTTTCAAATTTCAATTTGGGCAATCCCTCAACTAATTGCTTTCTAGCTAATTTGGCAAGAAGGTCCATGCTTACATGACCAAGTCCCCTATGTCATAGCCAGGAGTTATCCTCTTTAGATACTAAGCATATATTTTTGGAAAACTGTTTTTCTAAACTCAACATATATACATTGTCAACACGAGGGGCATTTAAAATCAATTTGTTTGTTTTACCCTCGAGTATCTGACACTGAGTAGCATCAAATATAACCTGTCTACCGCTATCACAAAGCTGAGCTACGCTCAATAGGTTATATTTGAGACCCTTAACTAAGGAGACTGACTCAATAGTGGGGTTACCTCTGATAGTACCTGACCCAACTATCTTACCCTTCTTATTGTCTCCAAAGCTTACGTTTCCACCTCGTTTAAGCTCAAGTGTGATGAACTGAGTTTCATCACCAGTCATATGCCTTGAGCATGCGTTGTCAATATACCATAGTTTTGACTTCTCCACGCACCTCAGGCTCACCTGCATTTTGAATCATTCATCTTTAGGTACCCAATTCTTTTTGGGTCCTCGTTTGTTAGCATAAACAGGTGCAAAGTCATATTTTAATTTGTGACGACATACTTTTATAGTGTGGCCTTGTTTACCACAGAAGTCACAGAATATTACCCTCTTGGGGTGACTTTGTTTTGGTCAGCACCATTGTGCTGAGCATGCCAACATACCTTAGTGGTATGTCCTTTCTTTCCGCATAAGTCACATTGGACAATCCGCTTGTTGTGCCAACACACATCTGTTGTGTGCCCCCTTTTCCCACAACAGTCACACTCAGTGAATTGTCTATGCTGACTAGTACCTGAGTACTCAGCATGGGATTTGTTTGAACCTTTCATTTGGTTCTAAAGGTTTGTGACATCCTTTATCAGTTTCTTTGAATCTGATTGGACCTCCGAGACAAACTTGTGCATAATTTCCATGTTGCTATGCAAAGTTGAGTTGTCTTGGAGAAGATATCGGAGGTCACTAAGTTTGACCTCTTCAATCTCGTCACACCGCCTGCTGAGTGCCTTTATTTTCTTGTTACACTTTTTAGTTAGTGTATATAAATCACTCAGGGCGTTAATCATTTCTTTTCTAAGCAAGTGTAAGGATGTTACCTCATTTGAGTATTCTTCCTGTTCAGATTCTTCAAAGAGGTCAGCATGCTCAGATTGAGTGTGGTCAGCAGCGTCATCGACCATGAAGCATATGTTTGTCGACTCAGTGGCTTCAGCTTCTAACGATGTTGAGTCATCACTGTCACTCCATGTGGCCACCATTGCCTTTTTGCTTCCCTTCTTGTCTTTCTTTAGATTAGGGCAACTTGACTTAATGTGCCCAGTTTGATGGCACTCAAAGCATGTGACAGATTTGGAGCTGTCCTTTTTGTATTTGTCACTAGACTCAGCTTTGTACCTATCGCCTCTTCTGAATGGCCTCTTGCTGTTCTTTTCATTCTTCCTGAATAGCTTCTTCATCTTCCTTGTGAACATGGCCATTTCCTTATCATCTGATGAGTCAGCTTCGGTTGAGTCAGCTTTCATGACAAATGATTTTTGTTTCTTGTCTTCTGACTTTTCTTTTGCTTCAAAATTTTTCATGGAGATCTCATGAGTCAGCAGAGATCCGATCAGCTCGTCGTATTTGTATGTGGTCAAGTCTTGAGCTTCCTTTACGACAGTTTTCTTAGCTTGCCAGCTCTTAGGTAAGCTTCTCAGAATTTTCTTCACCTGTTCTTCTTTAGTGAAGTTCTTGCCGAGCCTTTTTAGCTCATTTATGATGTTAGTGAATCTGGCATTCATTCCTGAGATGTCCTCATCATCGTTCATCTCGAACAGCTCGTATAATCTCATATGTTGATTCACCTTTGACTCCTTGACCTTGCTTGTACCTTCGTAGGTTACTTTAAGCTTTTTCCAAATCTCCTGTGCTGACTCGCAACCTGAAATCTTGTTGTATTCAGCAGCATCTAACGCACAGTGAAGCATATTGATAGCCGAAGCATTTTTTTGTAATTTTTTAAGGTCATCTTCTGACCACTCAGTTTCACTCTTAACAATTTTCTCATTGCCAACAGTTTTGTATGGCACATAAGGGCCTTGAACTATTGCAAGCCATGCACTCATGTTTGTGACTTGAATGAAGTTCTTCATCCTATTCTTCCAGAATGTATAATTGGATCCAAAGAATAGGGGATGCCGACTAATTGATAATCCCTCTAGGAGTATCTGTGTTGTTTGGTTCCCTGGAAGGAAATGAGTGCTGTTCTCAGCCATTTATCAGGATCAGCTCAAGATTGTTAAATCTTTGAATAGTGAGCTATTAAGCTCTGATGATTAGTTCTAAGGGGGGGGGGGGGGGTTAAGAACTAATACAATTTTTTCGTATTAATTAAACTGACTTAATATAATTCTTTGAGTTTATTAACTCAGCTTTTAGTCATCACGGTCGATTTTATCGTAAGACAGCTTTAGTCAGATGTTGACTAGAACTGTTTTACTTGTAAGTTGGGAGTTGACACTTATGTGGTCAGCTTCCAACACAGCACACTTATTTACTCAGAGTCCGCGTGAACAATTTATATACTGAGTAAAGATAACAAGCAACACAAACAGATATATATATATATATATATATATATATATATATATATATATATATATATATATATATATATATTGAGAGAGAGTTAGAAGTTACTCAGCACGACTTATCCTGGTTCGGCCTCTCTGCCTACGTCTAGTCCCCAAAGTCCCTCCGGGCTTTTTAAATCCAATACTGAGCTCTTTAAAGGTAGAGCACAAACCGTTTACAAGGCAATTGAATATGCAAGAGTACTGTCCTCTATTCGTCTACTCAACTCCTACTAAGTGCTATAACCGAACACTTAGGTTTCTCTACCACTAAGCACTCAACACCGAGTACTCAACACAGTTCTCTCAATAATACAATTGATTACAGACTTGTTCTTTTTCAGATAAAGAACACTTTAGATAATTACAAAATCACTCTAGCATTTACACAAGAATAGAAGTTTGGTGTAAGATCTCTTTTGTATTTGTGTGCTTTGTATGTATGCTCTTATATGCTTGTATGTTTTTCGGCTGTGATCCAATAGGTATACTTGTCCTTTTATAGTTGCAATCTGAAGATCAAATCATTTGAATTTGATTTGTCAATTGAATCCAAAACAGCTCTTTTGAGAGACAAGGCTCTGGTCAGCTTCAGGCTTGCAGGCCAATCCTGTCGTCTGATTTCCTCAGGTGTCAGGCTTGTCCTTTTCTTGTAGTTTTGTCTTCTTGTACAGGTTTCGTCTTTTAGGTAACGGACGTTTGACCCATGCATCTCGAAATCATTTATGTGCGTAATTCCGAGGTTCCTATTATTGGTTCAGACAGTTGTCGGACTTGTCTTTTAGCTAACGGATCATTGGTGCTGTCTTGAAGATCACTCAGCATGACTTTGTTATTCGTTGTCTTTTGATTGTTGCCAATTCAGATACTGAGTTCTTTTTTACTCAGCTTCCATGGCCAGCTTCGTTCTGCAAGACATAGTTCTTAAGAAGTCTTTTCTACTTTTGATACTGAGTTCCGTTCCACTCAGCTTCATTGATTGACTTGATCTTTAAGCTTCTGTTCTGAAGATGACTTATCTTCTCTTACGCTGAGTTCCA
Organism: Euphorbia lathyris; assembly: GCF_963576675.1. Lineage (NCBI taxonomy): Eukaryota > Viridiplantae > Streptophyta > Magnoliopsida > Malpighiales > Euphorbiaceae > Euphorbia > Euphorbia lathyris. The sequence continues at coordinate 39,416,624 of NC_088917.1, read as the reverse complement.
CTCTACTCAGCTTGTGCTGTGATCTCATGCTGACTTCGTCCTGTCTTACTTTTTATATCTATTTGTATTTATATTTATACTCAACATTGAACAAACATATTAGTACAATTAAATCAAAACACTTAAATTTAATTGTCTCTTAATCATGGATTATTTTGTCAAATCAAAATCTCGTAGAAAGGTGTTTCAACAGATTTCATGTCACCCGTCGCAACGATCGTTGGCAACGACCAACTGCTGGTTTTCTTGCATGCGACGTAGATGCGGGGGTCTTTACGGAGAGGGGATATTGTTCATACGGTTTCCTGATACGAGACTCTATATGTAAATGTATCTTTGCAAGTCATGGTCCACTTGAGGGCTTGTATGAACCAATATTAGCGGAAGCAATCGGGAAGTCCTGCCCTGGTTAAAAGGTCGAGGGGTTACTAACGTGGAAATTCGCTCAGATTGCCTTTCGGTAGTCCAAGCAATTAATGAGTCTTGTTTTCAACTATTTTATTTAGGTGATGTGATTTTGGAGTGTTTATCTTTGTTGCGAGATCTAGTTAATATCTCAGTTTCTTTTGTTAAACAATCAGTAAATGCTGCAGCTCATAGCCTCGCTCGGGCTGTTGTGTCAAGTTCTGTTCGTGGTGAGTGGGATGATCCACCCACCTTCCTTTCCGATGTAATTTTTGCACAAGCTGTTTAATAAAGTTTAGGGAAAATTACAAAACTAGGTCAAATTGGAGGCCCATTTATATATTTAACCCATTTACTCAACCTATTACATATCTAGACTGATTTTGTGTGACTTTCCCATAATACCCTCAATATTTACGCGCGTCTCGCCCCCTCCCGTCTGACTTCGCAGATTCCATATTATGCGAAGGCTGCGAAGCTAATGTTTGGGTTTATATGCGAAGCCTGCGAAGCTAATGTTTGGTTTACATGATGAATTTAGTTCGCATATGCGAAGCCTGCGAAGCTAAAGTTTGGTTGACTTGATGAATTTAGTTCACATACGCGAAGCCTGGATATGTTTTGAAGCTAATTCGCGAAGTGGTATATAACAAAAAATGGCAAACAACAACGAATTCTAACATTAAAATCATAACATTATCAAAATTTACAACAAGATTGCCACAATAAACTCCTAACAAATCACTTCAAAGTGAACCTAACTAATCCGGTACCAATTTTGAAGCGGATGAGTAATCTTGGTGTGCACCATGAGACACATCCATCCCAAAAGGCCTGGACTTCCATTTCTCATCTAAAAAATGACAGTCCAGACATTTTGGGATGGACGTGTCTCACAGTGCACACCAAGATTACTCATCCGACTCAAAATTGGTACCAGATTAGTTAGGTTCACTTTGAAGATTGGCACCATGGGATGGACGTGTCCCATGGTGCACCCAAGATTGGCACAATCTCTCCCAACGAACCATTTCAGGAGTGAATGTGTCAATCTTGAGGGAAGTTCATCCCTATACAGGAAGGAAAATCATCTCCCCTGAAGCCCAGTACGCCGCCTTCCAGAAAGGGATGTTACATATTCAACCACCTTCAGAAAAAATTAATCGTGTTAGGCAGAAAAAAGACGATTTTGGCTTCGCGAAATGAAGATTAGCGAAGCATGCGAATGTAAATGTGCAGGAAAAGAGGTGATTTTACTTCGCTAATCGATTTTTTCGCGAGGTATGCGAGGTCTAAAACGTGACGATCTACTTCGTGAATCGATGCTTTCACGAAGTCTGCGAGGACTGAAACGTCAGGATCTATTCGCAGACTTCGCGAACTAATCGATTCGCGAGGTAGATCCAAACGTTTCAGACTCTTTCTCTTCGCAGATCTTCGCGAAATCATCGATTCACGAAGTAGATCGTCACTTTCCAGACTATTTCTCTTCGCAAAGATTCGCGAAACCATCGATTGCGAAGTGAATTGATGAAAAAATGCAGAAAAAACAACAGATACATACATTTTTCGCCCCGTTCACCCCCAAAAGCGACAATAACAATATGATAACATGGGAGAAACGAAGGAAATAACGTAGAATAACCATTTCTAACATGGTAACAAGAAGAAAGAAACCAAGTAACGAACAGGAAGATGAAGAACCATGGCTTCGTTTTCTAGGGTTAGGAAGTTGCAGAATCAAGAGATGAAGAGAGGAAAAAGAGAAATTCATTATGATTTTGGCGAAATGGTGCAGATTTCGTGCAATTTAAAGGAAGAAAGGAAGATCAAAAGTCTTCAAATCATTAATGCAGGAGCAACTTTTCGCGTAACCAAGGAGATAGGGGAGCAACCGTTCGCGAGTGGTGGGAAGTGGGAAGGTTAGGGGTATTATGGGAAAGTCACATGAAATCAGTCTAGATGTGTAGTAGGTTGAGTAAATGAGTTAAATATGTAAATGAGCTTCCAATTTGACCTAGCTTTGTAATTTTCCCTCCAGTTTATTGTTTTGCCTAAAAAAAGAAAAAAGAAAAATTGGTGTGATCTCCAATAACAAGTTGTTTAAGTTTAAACCGATCTCCAATAATAACAAACACTACAACAGTAGTTAGCTGATGACTGATATTTTTCATACTCTAGTCTAGGGCTTATAGAGGGTTTTATTACTGTCCGAGTCACAGTCTCTCTCGTTCTCCAAACCAACATGCTTTCACTTCCCGCCTAATTTCCGCCATCGTTTCCCCTCTTCTATATGCGTTCTCCTCTTTCGCCTTTCTGCTAGGGTTACAAACTAACTGCCAAAAATCTACAATGGTATCTCCAAGACAACTTCTTTCAACAATTGAATCTTCTTTTCTAGGCCCGTCGTCTCCCACCGCGGCGCAGAGAATCGAGCTCTTGCATGCCATTCGCAGCTCCCTTTCTTCTCTCCGCTCCCTCCTTTCCTATCCGGTTAGCTATTAGTTCATTTTTTTTATGTGCTTTGCAACTGCAAATTTTGTCTCTGCTCATACACATTTCTAATCCTTGGCTTATTGTTTTGCAGCCTCCCAAACAATCCGACCGCGCCCATGTTCAGTCTAAAGAAGTTAGGTTGCCAGATTCCCCTCCAATCTCGTTAGATGATCAGGACGTAGGGATTGTAAGTTCAAATTTTCTGCTTCCTTTCCTGGAAAATGGTTTAATGAAATGAGTCAAGTTAAAGAAGTAACTGAATTTAGCTTTGTGAAGATTTTAACATTTTTGATGCATTAAATTGGGAATGCAATTGAAAGCGACTTGTTCCCTTGTATGCATTTGGACCATCAATGGCTGTTTCTCTTTTAGAGTGAACTATGAGCATGTTCATTTCTTTGGGAGAATGATCTTTGTTAATCTTCTTGATCACATGACGATTTGCTTTTTCTTCTTTTCTTTTTTGAGTATAAGTTAAAGACTTATTTTAAGTAGCTGCAAATGGTTGTGGCCCATGTGCTTAGACAAAGTTATTGGCTTTCTCAAGCAAAGCTATAAATGGAATTTGTAGAAGCAAAAAGTGAAGATTCTGCTGCTACCTTACTTTTATCTCAAATATCTGGATTTCACAACTCTCAGGACTCTTAAGACTGTTTCTCCTTAAAATAAATAAAAGAGTGTCATCTGATTTTTTTTTAATATCATTTATAATTTTAAGTGTTAGTCTTATGATACCGAACCAGTCAATAATAATGGTCAATTCCAAACATGTAGAATGAAAGTCTTAGGTCTATAACCGTTTAATTTCAGTTGTCTCTGTAATGATACCTTTTGTTTGGGTGATGAATTGATGATTCTCTGCAAGCATTTTGAATTAGGACTCTATGTTAACTGTTTCTAGAATCTAGATTGCTGCCTTAATCACATTTCATGTCTAAGAGATGTTTGTTATCCTGTGGTTGATTGGTGTGCCAGTATATATTGATTTTCTATTAAAATTATGTTTAGATTTTCTCTTTACTTTGCAGTATATCATATGATAGTGATGATTGTGGAGGTTTCTTTTGACTTGTCTTGTTGCATCTTTTTTTTTTTTTGGTATCTCTTTGAATAATTAAATGGACTTCAGCTTGTACATGCTTATTACACTTTTATATTAGTTATACTATTTTGCAAGTTCTATTAGTTTATGATTATGGATCTTATTTTCTTTGGAGGCATCAACAACTATGATTAGGAGTATTTACTGTTTTCTTAATGATCTTTATTCTCCTTGATTAATATTCGGTGTAATGTTATTTAATAGGCTTTGCAATTGAGTGATGAGCTCCACCTAAATGAAATAGATTGTGTTCGATTGCTTGTTTCTGCCAACCAAGAGGTGGATCCCTATTCTTTCTTACTTTTATGGACTTATATTGCACATGCTTCAGCACTAAGGTCTCATATACACTTTCTCTTTATATCTAGTGGGGCCTAATGGGACGAGAACGGATAGAAATTTTTCGCCTTGCAGCGGGACTCTGGTACACTGAGAGACGGGATCTTTTAACAGCACTCTTCATTCTTTTAAGGGTAGCTTTCTCTTCCTACCTTCCTCTCTGTGCTGCAAATCATCTGAATTCTCCCTAGGATTTTTACAATACCTCTTTTTGCAGGCTATTGTGCTTGATCAGGGACTTGAAGCTGATCTTGTTCTAGACATTCAGAAGTGCCTCGAGGACCTTATTAATGGTGGGCTTCGACAACGTTTGATTTCTTTAATAAAGGTTTGAAATGACAATACTTTCTTCTGAATTATACTGTCTTGGTAAAATCATCTGTTTCTAGGACTTCCAATGTTGGGGGGTCTCACAGAGACTTGCATACTCCAAGTAATGCACAATTAATCTGCCTTATATATTTATTTGAGCATGCCTTCAGAACTCTGATAGATCTAAAGTGTGGTTTGAAGCTTCTGTGTGAGGTGTTTTTCCAATGAACTAAATGAGAAGCATCCTCCTATCTGAGTTAAACCTGCATTTATGCTTTTTAATTAAGTTATTTATTTATTTATGGTTAATATCTTTAATACATTTACTTTAACAGTTTAACTTTGTCCTCCAATAATTTTTGTTTGAGAATCAACTCAATACCCTTTATTGAATATTGATCACTGTGATTTATGGGATATCAACTTCTCAAAGATAAATGATGATGAAGTAATATTCTCTTAGAAAACTATCTTTACTTGATAACTTTTAAGCTTTTCCGAATTTCTCTGTAGTTGTCTTGAGATTGTTCAGGTGTTCAAGTAGAAAACTCCACATCACACATTGTTTTGATCATATAATTACTAGAAGTTTTTGATCTGTTCATTTTAATTTCTGCACAAATTATTGGTAACATTTTTTATGGATCAATAGTCATATTTCAATTGGTGAATAAAGCAAATTATATCTGTTTGACTACAGGAACTCAATCGTGAAGAACCTGCTGGTTTAGGTGGGCCTCGATGTGACCGTTATGTCCTTGACTCTCGAGGTGCCCTTGTTGAGCGGCAGCTTGTGGTTAGTAAGGAGAGACATGTAGTTGGTCATTGCCTCGTTCTCTCTGTTCTGGTTGTCCGAACAAGTAAGTTGCTAGTCATCTCCTAAGTTGTTCTTAATTTCTTTTCTTTTCTTTGCTCTTTTATTTTATTTTATTTATTGCTATTATGCATTGAGTTTTCTGTAGTGGCATGAGTCTTTCTGTGAAATTCTGAAATATGGTTCTTAGAATGTGGCACTTCACCTCTCTGCACATATGTTCATCAAACGTCTTTTTTTTTCTTTCTTAATTTGAGGTGGTACATGGACTTTCCAAATTGAATTCAATAATTTTTATTCTAGGCGCTTGGTGAATCAATCCAAATGGTTGTGATTTGGCCTGGTAGTCAAATCAGATTCTTCTTTTTTTGTTGTTTTATGGAAATGTGTCAGCCAAATACATGAAATAAACTATTTGAATAAGATTTTTTTTTGTCTTATTCTTTTGTTTGATTTGAAACTATTTATGGTCAACATACTAACAGACACCTAATGCTAGCAAGGAGAGTGAAACCCTTAATATTGTCTACTAGTTCATTTTTAAACTATTGTATATAAGTGTTTGTTGAATTTCACAGGGAAAAGTTCTCGAGTATGATAGTCAAAAAATAAAAAAGTTAATAATTTGAAAGATTAGAAGGAAGAGATGTAAGAAGATTTGCCTCATTGATGAGCAAACACACAATGAACAAATCGCACAACTATCTGGCATTCTCTTGCTTTCTTAAGTAAACAGTAATGCTGTAATTGATCTAAAATAAAATATAGGGTGCAAATTTAGAGGTTCTCAAGTTCGTTGATAGAGTTATTGATTTGGCCATATTTTTATGTATGAATTTTGTCTTTATGTATTCCTAATTCGGGGTCGGCTAACATGAACCATCATATAAAACCGTGAAAATCAAGTCGTGTCAGCGACACAGATTCGCTCCCTCCACTCCGTACGAATATAAAAATTCTAAAAAATAAAACCAGTTTTCAGTCAAATAAAATGTGATCAACAATTCAGTTACAACTTACATGGGAAAAATATGAAAAATTTGGTCCAAACATAACTCTAAAATTCACAAATGGATATATGCAGAGAATAATAAATGGTCATCAGTATTTGTGGTTTGGTTTTCCAGAGATGGGGACATATGGTGACGCCAATAAATGAATTATGGAAATACTTATTCTTGTTAAATAGATATAAAGTTGTATTATTTCCCTTTAATAAACCTTATGAAATTCATGTTGATTATGTTTGATTATTATATATTATATGTTTCTTGACATTGAGCAAGGCTAATTGAACATGTGCCAGAGTTTGTCTTTTTCTTTTGATACATAACAGTGAATACTAATGTTTGAGTCACTGACAGACAAACATATTAATAATGAATGAGACTGCTTATTGCAATATTGCCATAAATTTTGCTCCTTATAGGCCCAAAAGAGATAAAGGATGTCTTCAATGCCTTAAAAGATAGCACAGCTGGGCTTATGGAGGTCAATCTCACAGTAAAACATCAGGCATGTCCTCCTTTTGCAGGCTGACTAATTTTATGCCAGTTATTATGTTACCTTTGGACATCTTCTGAGATGATTTTTTTTTTCTCCCATTAACAAGTAAAAGTTTGGTGATTACTTTTGTTATATACTTTATTTAATGCCTGCATGTATTCTGATAACCTTAAAAGTAACTTTTTTTTTTCCTGTGCAGATTGCTTTCAGTCTGCTTTTCACTCTTATCATTACTTTCATATCAGATGCTTTGAGTGCAGTCCCTGATAAAGCATCTCTTCTTTCCCGTGATGCTTCATTTAGAAAAGAATTCCATGAAATTGTAAGATTAGAAATCGTTTGTATTTTTAATCCCTTAATGAATTTGTAGCTGACGTTTACTTTTGTCTGGGTTATCTCTGCATGCTCTAGCTGATGGCTGCCGGAAATGATCCCATCATGGAGGGCTTTAAGGGTGGTGTGATACTTGCTTGGTCTGTGCATTTGATGTTGATAAACGATGCAATGGCTGCAACGGAACCAGCTTCAAGCATTTCAATGAATGATTTAGGTTACATAAATTCGTGTTTGGAATCCATTTTCTCAAACAATGTTTTCCAGTTCTTACTGGATAACGTTCTCCGAACTGCAGCTTACCAGGTTTGATGATAAACGTTTTTCTCCCTTAATATTTTGAAGTTTAATTTCTTTCATTGCTATCAAGTTCAAGGCATATACTATAATTATTGGTAACTGGAAAATTTGCTCGAAGAAAGTCTTCACCCTTGACTACCCTTGGTTTAGAAAGTTTTCGAGAGCTACGTTAAAAAAAAAAAAGGCTTCCTTTTAAGAATGCTATAGTTTTTTTCTTCTTTATAATGGATTCCTGAAGCAACTAGCTATGTTGTTTTAGTGTATCCTTCATGCAATGAGTGGGAACTATAAATAATTTATTAATCTCTGTACGTTTTCTTTTTCCTAGTTTGTTGTGCTTATCCAATAACACACGGGTTTGATTCGCTCTCAATGTTCTGAGAAATATTTACCATTCGAAAAGAGGAAAAAGCGGAGGTCTCTGTCATCTATGCAATTCTTTTATTAGCTTATTCAAAGGGTATTATCCCTTCAAGAGATAGCAGGTCAAGGATTCTTTTCTTATTAAGGGAAGGTCATCAAGGTAGACTTGATAGGACAAGGGGTTAGGAATACTAATATATAGTCATATTGGCCTCCGCATAGCCAGACTTTGAGTTTGGGATTCATGGAATAGAGGTTAACTTAGCCCCTTGACTAAATTCCTTTAAAGGTCTTTCCTTGTGCTTCTTGACTTGGCCACAACCACAATTACGGCTTGTAGTTTCTTTTTAGCAATCTCGGCTTGTGTTCCATTAGTCCCTGTATGTGTATTTTTGTGGAATATATCATTGATGTATATCTTGTTTTTTTTTTTTTTGTTTTATCTGGCTGTCCATTTCTTTTGTGCTAGTTTCTATGTAGGAAACAATAAAATCCCAAATGATTTACATTATGATTTCAAGTCTAGTTTCAATTTGATCTTTACAGAATGATGATGAGGATATGATCTACATGTACAATGCCTATCTACACAAGCTGGTCACTTGCTTCCTATCCCATCCACTTGCTAGGGACAAGGTGAGCTGAACTGTCTGAAATTAAAGTTTCCCATACTTGGAAGTAAAATAAATAAATAAAGATTAGTAGAAAGGCAAATCAATGCTGTAATATGAGGTGCAATAATTTGAACACTTGTTCATCTGCGTTGTTTAATTGATTTGCAGAGGTGACTTCAGCATTCTAAATTGTTGTTGTTATTGTGCTTGTTTGTGCATGTGTCTACACTGCACACCATATATGCTTTAGCTTGCATAAACATGACGAGGGCAAACCAAAAAAACCTGCCAATTTTACGTCAAATGGCTCGATTTGTCATCCAGTGCGTAATGTGGGCCGAATAAGTCTCCTATAGAAAAAAGAAAATCTTAATACATGAACCATAAAACATAAACTCATTTTCTGCTGTCGATAGATGTCTGTGAAAAAACCCATCACTAGTATACATAGATTTAAACTCACATATAAATGTGTCATTTCGAGTTGAGTCCGTGCTTGAAGTATGACTGGATTGGTGAAGAAGGTCATATAATTCCACTCAGTTGATGGAGTAATGGTGTGAATATTTTCTCCTACTATTGAAAGTGCAAACTTGTGAATATTGACTTTTTATTTTTCTGCATTCAGAAAAGAAATGGTTTGAGGTAATGCTGATAGGAAACTTATCTGGAATGTTAGATGATGATGGTTGGAGTTTCAAACAACACCAAGCTTTATCATTCAATAGGATTAGTGCTTCTGCCCAGATTTTATTTCGTACATTATCCTCTGGTTGTTCTTTTACATCAACTAACCTATTTGTCTCCATTCCATTGGTAAATTAGATTTCATAGTAAAGTGATGTTAGGACATCGAAGATGATTTTGTTAATTGATAATTAATCAGAACAGGAAGTGAGTGCATGCTGTGAACCTTTAATAGGGGTATAATTTATAAAAACTTGGTTCAGTAGAAAAAATTGAACTTTTCAATCCCTTTTGTTATTTCTTTTTTGGGTTAATGTTATATTTTATTTGTGCATGTGTTTTTGTTTGTTTCTCATCATTATCACCTTGAGGAGCTTTTTTCCCCCACCCTTAAAGGTGAAAGATTCAAAGGAGAAGGCAATGGGGATGTTTAATTCTTACCGTCTGGCTACCTCCCATGATTTTACACATGAAAGCAACCCCCTTTCTCAACCAGCCCTGGAGATCAGCTATTTTCCATTTGTCTCTCTGCTGGAGTTTGTTAGCGATATTTATCAGGTTAGTTTGACTTAATTGTCATTGCATGGTAATTGTTATGATAAAGATATTCGTGTTGAAGGGACTTTGAAGTTCAAATTAGATGATTCAATCTCATTGAATGTTAATTGAAGTATGTGTCTAAATCAAGTTTATGAAGAAGCAATCTTATTATTAGAAAATGACTATTGAGATCCTGATAAGCATGTAAGCTTTCTTAATGCTTCATTATAATGTCTATATTTTAATAACTTGGAGTTCGTGCAATTTTCAGAAGGAACCGGAATTGTTGTCTGGCAATGATGTTTTATGGACATTTGTGAATTTTGCTGGAGAAGATCATACTAATTTTCAAACCCTTGTGGCTTTCCTGAAAATGCTGAGTACTTTGGTATGTAAATTATATTTGGTAAATTGTCATGTAATAGATGGAGTATGCTTCATCATTGTTATGCAATGTTAGGAATCAGTTTTCATGGTGTAACATTTATTTCAGGCTTCTAGTGAAGAAGGCGCCACAAAGGTTTATGAACTACTCAAGGGTGAAGCATTCCGCTCTGTTGGCTGGAGCACTTTGTTTGATTGCTTAACAATCTATGATGAGAAATTTAAACAATCCCTCCAAACTAAGGGGGCTATGTTACCTGAGTTACAGGAGGGTGATGCAAAAGCACTTGTTGCATATTTGAATGTACTTCAGAAGGTTTTCACTTTTTTTCTTATCATTTTTTCTTTAATGATAAGTGGAAAAGCTGGCTATTTTTTTTTGATTCCCCCCCTGTTGATTTTATTGAACATTATAGCATCCATATTGATGGGTGGTTTAGTTCTTGATCTCTCTAGGTAGGTCACTCGGTTAATATTTTTGTAGTTTCTCAGTTACTCTCATGTTCCTCTAGGACATGTTGATGAAGACTAAATAATGAGAATATAGTTTGTTGAAATTACTTTTTCTCTTCCATGTATTACTAGGAAATATGGATGTCCTTTGTGTTTTTTTTATAAAGAATCTGTGCTATTGCTTTTCTTAAATTTGACATTGATTTTTTAAATGATATTCAGGAATATTTTGAGGGCGAGCCTTGGCGCAACGGTAAACGTTGTTGTCGTGTGACCAAGAGGTCATGGGTTCGAGTCTTAGGAGCGGCCTCTTGCCAAATAAATTGGCAGGGGAAGGCTTGCCCCCAGTACACCCTTGTGGTGGGACCCCTCCCTGGACCCTCGCTCAGCGGGGACGCGTAGTGCGATTCAGGAATATTTTGTCTATTAGGATGTTAGCAAATTATTATAGCGCTGCATAGATCTAGACACAGCATTTGCTATGCTGTTTTTGGAATTCAACTTGCGTTAACAATATTGCTGTCAAAAACAAATTGCTGAGATACTAGATACACAGGAAGTTCTATTGCAAACTGCTGGGACTCAAGACCTTAATTCCTGATTGTCTTTTTTTTTTTTTTTTTTTTTTTAATTAATGGGTTGTGTAAATCCTTTGACAATTTTTCTATTTGATTCTTATCCATGGTGGAGCTTTGGGGATATTCAGGGAACATAGTACCCCATTGTTTATTTTGCTCTCTTTACCCTTCTAACTCATCCATCCCTCTTGGGTTTTTTGAGTTTGTATTATATTTTTCTTATCTTTTCCTTGTAGCATATATGTGTAACATGTTGTCTTTCAGAAACATTGAGGATAAAATTATGATATTCTAATGACTAGCAACATCTTACCTTGCCCATTCATGAGAAGTGTTTCTTTTCTTTTGAGGAAGTGTGTTTATGAATGTGGTGGGATGGGGTTTCTGTTGGTCCAATATTCTTCACTATACTGCAAATGTTAGGACCTGATAACGGCATACTTTTTCCGTGACAATATACTATTTGCCTTGTGTTACAGGTTATTGAAAATGGACATCCTACTGAAAGAAAGAACTGGTTTCCTGATATTGAACCATTATTCAAGCTCCTTAGTTATGAACATGTGCCTGCTTATCTAAAGGTTGAAGTCTGAGCTGATTCACAAATCTATTTGAAGATGAGAAAGTTCTTTCCATTTTCTGACCCTTTTTACATTTTCTCCGCTATACTCTCTCAGGGTGCATTGCGAAATGCCATAAGTACCTTTGTTCATGTCTCCCCAGTCCTGAAAGACACCATTTGGAGTTACCTTGAGCAGTATGATTTGCCATTAGTAGTTGGTCCTCCTGTTACAAACAACGCAAATCCAATGGCAACGCAGGTTTATTTCTCTGTAGCTTTTAATTTGGTTATGGCAATTGTATTATGACTTTTATGACATTGATTGTCATGTCCCTTTATGCCTTTTTTAGTCTACAATTTGATTATTTTTGATATGCTAGCTGAAGTCATGGTACTACTCTATATCTACCTTGATGAGTCATTTAGTAGTGTGGATAATAGCTTTTTGCACAAGTCTGCGATTTTAATCACTTATTGTCCAAATAAATGGAAGGCTGCAATCATTTTGCTGCAGTTTGAAGGAGACACTGCTGTCAATGGCTTTGAATATACTGCATTTTTCTCATCTAAACATGTGCCAGATGATCAAAGAATTACTGACTTTATGGTTATTTTAATTTTGGCCTACTGTCTTAATTTCAATATGTTTTGGCTCTGTAACTTACAATAAAATTGTCAGGGACTGCATGAAGACTTTCAGCGATGTTCACATGGTGTGTGTGTGTGTGTGTCTACATATGTAAATAAATATGTATGTATGTATGCAGCGTTAGAGATATTAATACATACTTCTTTTCACACACACGCGCACATGCCATGCACTACCATTTTCATCATGGTAAAAAGTTTAAAAATCATATATTTTCAATGGAAAGCTTGCAAAAAATAATTTGTATTCATTTGCATCATGATGAATTTTTTGTTTCCCTTCCTTTACTTTAGGTTGCTAACTTGCTAGATAGGTAATGTCTACATTGCTAGTTCGCCACAACTCTCACATTCAATAAATTACTTTGTTGTCAATCAGAAAACGCACTGCAGATATTGGTAAAATTAAAGAACTAGGCACAATTGGAAGCAGGTTCCAAGTCTCTCTCATTCTGTTTTTTAATTTGGCTAAACTGAGCGTACTCTTTAGATATCCTATTGAGAGCCCAGTGAATAAAATAGTTCATGTATACTTTTGTAACCTGTTTATGTTCATTTGAACATTTAATCGTTATGATATTTAAGCAGTGAGCTGGTCAGCAATCAGCCAAAGTGGGGTGTTCATTTGGTCATGAAAATAAAGTGAAGATGAAAACATTTTCTGTTATGTGCTGCTAAAGGGCGGCCCGGTCGCATTACGCGTCCCCGCTGAGCGAGGGTCCGGGGAGGGGTCCCACCACAAGCTGTTATGTGCTGCTAAATGACAATAAAATGAAATTTTATATATTTGACAAGAGTTACAAGACTTCATTGGCCATACGTTATATCCTCAATTACTTTCTCTATTTGATGCTTGCTTATTTTCTTTTTCCATTTTCTCTTTTTATATCAAGTTGACTGTAGTAATCAATCAAGTTTTGATATTTAATTTATACTTTTTATCTATGATGCACGGAAACTCATCATGACACTTGTTTCAGCGTTTCCGGCAGATGTGGGAAACGGAAACTCTCGGAAATTGATACGAAACATTTCCGGGCAGTTTCTGCAATTATCCAAAATATGAAATGCGTCTCTCAGTTTTTAAACGGTTTTCTCTGCCTATTTCGACTAAAATTTTGGAAATTCAAACTTTATATTTTGCAATTCCTATTCAGTCTAAGATTAGGAAATTGAAACTTCGTGCTTGACAGATAATTCCATCCTTGTATCCTTCCTTCAATTTAAAGAACTTACCTATATTTTTTTCTCCTATAATTCTTGTCTCTTGAATCTTGATTGAGCTTGGACTTTCTTCATCTTGTTTTTCCTTCTTGTTTTTTTAAATATATTATTATATTTTTAATATTTACAAATATACCCCTATATTTTTAAAATTTACACGTTCCCCCACTTTTCCGTTTCCTATGTTTTTTAGAAATTACGTTTCCCTGTGTCCGTTTCCGTTGCCGTGCGACATAGCTTTTTATTATAAGAGCTGAATAGATTATTTAGTGTGTGATTCTTTTACTAAGGTGGTTTGGCCATGTGAGACGTAGAGCGCTTGATGCGCCGGTTAGGAGAACCGAAGAGTGGCAAAGGGATGTAGTGGTGAGGGGTAGGGGAAGACCTAAGCAAACTTGGAGGAGGGTGATCGAGAGTGATATGAGTTTACTGGGAATTGAGGAAAATATGGTAGTGGATAGGACGGAGTGGAGGGAGCGAATTTGTGTCGCTGACACGACTTGATTTCACGGTTTTATATGATGTTTCATGTTAGCCGACCCCGAATCATTTCGGGACTAAGGCTTTGTTGTTGTTGTTGTTGTATTACAAAGTAGTTATTTTCCTTTTTTTTTTGTCTTCTGAATAATGTATTTCAAAGTTGATTTTGATAAAGGAACATTTGCCTCAATATGAGCTGTGTTGGTCTTGAAATATTTTTTTATCCCTCTTTTTCTGTTTTAATTGCGTCGCTCACATGTTTACTTTGAGAATCACAATGTTCAATAAGTATAGTGCAACTTTATGTCAATGATATAGGGGTTGTGACAATAAAGTGAAGAATTTGAATGGTGTCCATTTATTGCATAGTACGTAAGAAGCAAGGCTGTTGTTATGATGTATCTACCACCAAATTCTATTTTCAGATCTATTTGAGCTATATGGCAAATTTATACTTTTGAAGTTTGAATTTGGCAGGTTTATGATATGAGGTGTGAGTTGAATGAAATAGAAGCAAGGAATGAACGATATCCTTCAACAATATCTTTCCTTAACCTACTAAATACTCTGATAGCTGAGGAAAAAGATGTAAATGATAGAGGGCGTAGGTACTGTTCGATGGTTTATTTTCCTTGACTTCAATAATCAATTTTTTTCTGAGAAGAAAAAATCAATATTTCCTGTCTGCTTGCTAGCTTTAACACAGATGGTCTTCTTGCAGATTTATAGGCATTTTTAGGTTCATATATGATGATGTATTTGGGTCTTTCCCTCAAAGGGCCTACATGGATTCTTGCGAAAAATGGCAGTTAGTTGTTGCTTGTCTTCAGCATTTTCACATGTGAGTGACTGGACTATTTCAATCCGGAAAATTTGCTCATGCTCAGTATTTATGTATCTCATTTTTCTAGTATCTGCTCCTCCTTTCCCCCAAATTGGTCATATTAGCCAGCTCTTCTACTTGGAAGTTTGAACTACTTCTTACATATGATAATGCTTTTTATGAATTAAGGGTCAAAATGGCCCCTAAAGTTGGTATTAACTCAGTTCTTAAGTTGATGATATTTGTCAAATTAGCCCAAATTTTAGGTATTAAAACTGATTCTATTTCGCTAATTTGCCAAAATTTTCCAACTTAAGGGCTAAGTTGATACCTAAAACTCGATTTGGGCTAAATTGTTCATGTCTACCAACTTTAGGGGTCATTTTGACCCTTTATTCTGTTTTTTTATTGATGAGATTCTTTAAGCTCCTATTTTAATTCAAAGTATTGGATGCTAATTCTTAAACTAAATGAATAGATTGGTTGTAATTTTGATTGTATAAGTTGACAATGCATCAAGAGACAATTATTTCTCCTCTGATACTTTTTGCAGGATATTAAGCATGTATGACATCCAAGACGAGGACATTGACAATGTCATTGACCAGTCACAGACACAACCATCTCCACTTGAGATGCAACTTCCTGTCTTAGAACTGTTAAAGGTATATGTTTTTTGGCTTACTCCTTCCCCCCCCCCCCCCCCCCCCCCCCCCACACACACACACCCGAACTTGTCCCATTTTGTCACTTAACCCCCTTTACTTAGTGGCCTGCTAACAAATGTAACACTTCGTGCCCCTTTATGTGCCCACATGGCATTGATTAGCCCCCCTCAACTCATCTCATCTTGTGCATCCTATTGGCCCCCTCAACTCACCAAATGTAACACTTCGTGCCCCTTAGGTTTTTATGTCTGTTTCAAAGCAATGAAGGAGGGTTCACATCAGGATGCAGAAGTTGTCTTGGAATGGATGCAGAAGGTGTCTTGGGAGGTGTACTCAATGCCATGTAGGCACAAAAGGGGCCAAATGTATGACAAATTTTGAGTTGATGGGGCTGATAGGTTGGCCACTAAGTAGAGGGGGCTAAGTGACAAAATGGGACAAGTTCAGGGGGCGGCTGAGGTGTTAAACCTTGTTTTTTCATTTATTCTTCTGCTATTTTCCAAAGCTGGTTTTTCTTATCAAAAGGTCACATTATGCCTTTTTAACTTTAGATTAGAATATTTATATTATGATGTTATAGTATTATATCATTATATTATAATATTTATTTATATCATTATATTGTATGTTTACATAATATTATGTTATATATTTATTAACTACCAGATTTGTATAAGTAACGGTCCAGAGATGAAATATTATTGGTTTGGACTTTTGATGTCGTTGCAAACTTGCAATTTATGATATAACCTAACCTTTGCTATGCTATATTGTTTATCTTAGTAGTTGAGCACGTTGTTGAGAATATAATTTCTTTCATTTTCTTTGAGTCTAACATGGGTATTATTATAGCTTCCATGATCTTCATGTTGTTTGCTTAGAAGCGCCTCAGTGTGGCAAATTTCCAAAGTAAGGTTCAGATTTGATAAAATTGGTTGTCTTGTCTGAGGAATAAAAACTCCTGCTCCTTCTCGTCCACTTTTTCTATGTTTTGTTTTCCCTTATAAGCTCCGTGGCTTGTCTTCGATTTTCTTGATCTCGTTCTTCGAAATAGATTCACTTACGCTCAATAACTCCTGCATATGTTTTATTATTTTATATTCTTGTGCAGGATTTCATGAGTGGGAAGACTGTTTTTCGTAATCTCATGGGGATTCTTATGCCAGGTGTCAATTCGCTCATCACTGAACGGACTAGCCAAATTCATGGTCAACTAATTGAAAAAGCTGTGCGACTTTCATTGGAAATTATAATCCTTGTACTGGAAAAAGACTTGCTTGTTTCTGATTATTGGCGTCCTCTGTACCAGGTATCTATTTATTCTCCTCTCTTGTTCTGTATTATTGTTCAACAACAAAAAGAAGAATTCCATCTTGCAATTTCATGTTGTAACTGAGCCTTTAGTATGGAAATGTATCACATTTCACATGTCAAAATTTCACAAGGGTGACTGTTTGGGTGCTAATATGATTGTTTGAATAATCATGGAGGTTGCTGCTACTTGTAATTAATCTTTGTATTGTATGCTTGATTTATGTTCTCGGATAAAGTTAGTACAGAATAAATGCTTTAATGTTTATACATGTGTTAGTGGAGTTCAAGGTATATTTATGGTGAAATGAGGTCCAAATGTATAGCCTTAAATAATTGTATCTGAGAACCAGATTCCTCACGGCCTTTCATTGTATTGAGCTCTGTAGGTTATTTTCTTTAATTTCAGGCCATTGTTGGGCTTTTTACCAAAACATGTATGAGGGAGTATGCACGAGTGTACGTACTAGTGTTGGGAAGACTGAAGAGTTTCCTATTACGATTGGAGTGCATCAAGGTTCCGCACTAAGCCCATTTCTTTTTGCCATCGTTATGGATGAACTAACAAGTTCACTTCAAGATGGTATACCATGGTGCATGCTGTTTGCAGATGATATTGTGTTGGTTGATGAGACGAAAGAAGGAGTGGAGATGAAGTTGGAACTATGGAGGCAAACTCTAGAATCTAGAGGCTTTAAGTTGAGTCGAAGTAAGACAGAATATTTGGAGTGTAAGTTTAGCGGCCGTAGGAGTAGGGAGGCAGGGACAATCACCCTAGATGGGAGAGTTGTTCAGGCCTCGGATTGCTTCCGGTATTTAGGATCTATTATCCAAACGGATGGAGAAGTAGATGGAGATGTTGCTCATAGGATTAAAGCTGGTTGGTCGAAGTGGAAGAGTGCTACAGGTTTCCTTTGTGATCCCGGCATGCCTAATAGATTGAAGGGAAAATTCTACCGGACGGCAATTAGACTAGCATTGTTATATGGTACGGAGTGTTGGGCAGTGAAACACTGCCACATCCATAAGATGTCGGTGGCGGAGATGCGTATGTTGAGATGGATGTGTGGTCACACGAGAAAGGACCGGGTGCGTAATGAAATAATTAGGACAAAAGTAGGGGTCACATCTATTGAGAATAAAATGAGAGAAAACCGACTAAGGTGGTTTGGCCATGTGAGACGTAGAGCGCTTGATGCGCCGGTTAGGAGAACCGAAGAGTGGCAAAGGGATGTAGTGGTGAGGGGTAGGGGAAGACCTAAGCAAACTTGGAGGAGGGTGATCGAGAGTGATATGAGTTTATTGGGAATTGAGGAAAATATGGTAGTGGATAGGATGGAGTGGAGGGAGCGAATCTGTGTCGCTGACACGACTTGATTTTCACGGTTTTATATGATGGTTCATGTTAGCCGACCCCGAATCATTTCGGGACTAAGGCTTTGTTGTTGTTGTTGTTGTTGTTGTTCATGGTCTGATCACCTTGGAAAGTCTTCATTACCTCTATGGTCGTATTCTGACCTTTGTGGCTATGAAGTTTGTTAGAGGATATAAACTTACATAATGTTTCCCGAACTTGCACCATGCATCTAGAAATATCTGTCCACATGCTTCTGCTATTTAGTGAACATGTTGGGCTTGGTAGCATCCTATCTCTTTTTCAGATGAACCATAATGCTTTCAAGTAATTTCTGTTATTGCATAATTTTCCACGGCTTATAGACATGGGCATGCATGTGATACATATCTCTGTTTAAGTCAATTCTTGATTTTATTGTTCGCTTCCTTGTTCCTAGCTCTTTGGCGGATGACCTTAAATTGGTATTCTTATTTGCTTGGTATTTTTTGTCCTCTCTCTCTCTCTCTCTCTCTCAGACATTGGATGTTATACTCTCTCAAGATCATAATCAGATTGTGGCATTGCTGGAATATGTCAGATATGATTATCTACCACAAATTCAGCAGAGCTCTATCAAGATCATGAGTATTCTGAGGTTTTTTTTTGTTGTTGCTCTAATATCTCTTTTTTATTTATGCGACATGCCAGAGTTGTCTCTGTATGTTTACCCGTGTGGCTGCATGTATTTGCTTCTTTTTAAGTGATATTTGCATGCCTATGTATGTGCATAAGAGGGACTTGGGGGAGGGTATATATGGGTATTTGTATCTCTTTGCAGCTTCAGCAGATAGCTTTAACAGTGTAATCATGATATGGGAAACAGTTCTCGCGTGGTTGGGCTTGTACAATTACTCTTAAAATCCAATGCTGCAAGCAATTTGGCCGAGGACTATGCAGTCTGCCTTGAGTCACGTTCAGAAGGGCATCAGGTTATGGAGAACAGTGCTAATGATCCTGGGGTTCTGATAATGCAGGTTAGACCAACCCCTCTTTTGTTGCAAACATTAAGGATTCAGTGCTCTTTATAGTTTCACAGAACTTTTTTCCTTAGTATCCTGTACTTGTTTGCAGCTTCTGATTGATAATATTAATAGACCAGCTCCAAATATTACACATTTACTGCTCAAGTTTGATGTTGATACCCCAGTTGAACGAACAGTTTTGCAGCCAAAATTTCACTACAGGTTTTGTTTGTTAGAAATTGCCTGAATGTTATATTTATTGCAGTTCCAATGCACATTGATTATATGATGATTTGGTGAATTTTTGTGCTTAATTTCTAGTTGCTTAAAGGTTATCCTCGAAATCCTGGAGAAAATTTTGAAGCCAGATGTAAATGCATTACTCCATGAATTTGGCTTTCAGGTTCAACATTTCTTCAACGCTCTCAATCAATTCGAGTGTTAGTTATGTGGTTTGTTTCAATTCTGTTATTTCAGTAATATGTGTTTTATTTTCATGCAGCTCCTATATGAGTTGTGCTTGGATCCACTAACATGTGGGCCTACCATGGATTTGCTGAGCAATAAAAGATATCAGTTTTTTGTAAAGGTACTTTGAGATCTTCAATTTCAAAATGAAATTGTAAAGGTACATTATGGGTTTGCTTCTGAATTCATGCTTACCTGCATCATGGCAGCATCTTGATACTTTTGGTGTTGCTTCTCTTCCTAAAAGAAACAGCAACCAGCCTCTTCGCATCAGTTCACTTCACCAGGTTTCTTGCTTTCATCACTCAATTCTGTATTATTACTGCTAGTCATCTGTCACTCAATTTTGTTCCTTGTTAGTTCAGTTATTTACTTGTGAAAATTGAAATTAAAGCGTAAAAGAATTTGAAATTATTTAGTAAACTTAACCTTGGAATTGAAACAATTCAAATATCCTTTCAATTCAACTATATTATAAATTATGGAAACCTGCTTGGTAATAGACTATATCTATTCAAATTTGAATACGAGTTACACTCCCTTTTAACCTCATTAACAAATGAGTGATTTTCAAGAATTTGTTGTAATTGATCACTTTTTACAATTTTAAATGCATTCATGTTAGTTTTTCTTAATTGTCTTCCCCAGAGAGCCTGGCTTTTGAAGCTTTTAGCTGTGGAGTTGCATTCTGGTGATATGGGTAACCTCGCTCACAGAGAAGCATGCAGGAGCATAATTGCTCATGTTTTTGGAAGGGACATAAGTGAAAATGATCAGATTCCTGATTCATTTGCTCTTCGTAATGCTGGTGGACAGGCTGGTAACCAAGCGATAAGCAAGAGTAAGGTTGTAACTTTGAACAGGTTCATGTGATTATGGCTATTATCACTTTTTTTTAGTACTTATGGTCTTTGAATGTATATACATGTGTGTGTATGTGTGTTAAATTGGTGTGGTTTCTCTCTCCAGTCTTGTGCTTGTGCTTACTGATTGTGTATGGTTGCTTGGCTTGGCACCTACTAATGTCTCTTTTCTTTAGCATTTTTATTTCAGCAACTATGAGAAAATTAATGTTGCATCCTTCTATTATCGTTACTGCATTTCTTTTGTCCATTTTGGTAGGAAGTATCACATAGAGACAGTTATATGTAAAATTTGCTCGAAATTATTGGCCAAGTTATGATCACATCTATTATGGGCTGTTCTGCTGTATAACTTCTGGTGATATTTTTGTTTGGAGTTCTTGCTCTTCCTTCCAAGTTGCATAGCTTTTTTAGCAATGCTTTTCTTGTTACTTTTTTTTTTCTTTGATAATTGGGCTCGCCTTGTTCTTTTCATTTTTATTTACTTTTTAGAACTTGGTGACAGTATTTTATACTCGAGCATCGTCGTCCTAATCAGATCCTAAAATTTAAGAAATTCCTCTTCAGGTATGCTCGTAAAGATAAGGGACAAAATGTGTAAATTGGTTCCAGTTAGTTAATTCTGTTATTTCATTTCTGTTTCCTTATTGTTTAGCATTATGATGCTATTTTATTCCCTAAAAGCTTCTAGATTCTAGTTGTTAGCTATTTTGGAATTTAGTGAGTTGTTAGAAAGCTAGACAGCTGTACTAACCGTTTTCTGTCCTTCTCTCCTATCTAGAGAGCGTGCATTGTACTAGTCTAAGCATCCAGAATTTTAATGAATTATTCCTTCTTCCTAATTTCTCTCCTCTTCTTTCCTAAATTCTACCGAGATCTGATGCCAAAACTCTTAGCTCTGACATTGGTATCAGAGACCTCTCTTGGCTATAATTATTGTATGGTAAACAACCATTATAAGAAAACTAGAGCAGCTACCAAAGCTTATCAAGAAACTATGGCTACGCTAGAGCAGTAGTTCTAGACCCTTTCCGTTCAGGTGCTGGAGAGGGCTGAATTAATAGCTAATCAATTGTAATCGTTGCAAACTCAGCTGTTAGATGTTCAAGCAGCACAACAGCAAAGGATGGATTCCATCTATTTGGATCATGTGCAGTTTCGCATGGATCAACTTAACACCCAACAAACGTTGGAGGAACTCAACAAATCTGCAGCAGCAGCATTGCTAAGATTGTTCAACCATTTTTTAGCAACCCTCATTCCACAGATCTGGAGCTTCCCCAATCAACACTCAATGAGGAATTTGGGGTAATTCCCCATCTCATAACCAGGGTGGAGAGACTTCCACCCGGGTACCCTATTTCAACAAGATGTTACCAAAATGTGAGCTACCACATTTTGAGTGATGTAATGTAGAAAGCTGGGTGAGCAAGTGCCAGAAATATTTTCAGCCTTTGAAGTTGCAGCCGAGAAGGTGGAACTTGCAGGATTGTACTCGCAAGGCAGCACTGATAGGTGGTACTAAAACTGGATCCAGGAGAACCATGGAGCTACTTGGCAAGTTTTCATTGAAGAAATCTCCAAACAATGTGGTGGAGGAAATGGCTAATCTAAGGCAAACATTGACTGTACTGCAATACCATGGGCAGTTTGAAACCCTGAAACTCAAATGGAGAAGGTATTCCCTACAATCACCCCAACCTACTATGTTAGTAGTTTTCTTTGAGGATTAAAACCTGAGATACGATTTGCAGTAAGGTCTAGCCAACCTACTAAAATATATACTACAATTAAGCTAGCTAAATTGCAGGAAACACATATAAAATAATTGATAGAAGCAGTTAGACCTAACCCTGGAACCCTACTCCAATTTCTTCCATTAAACCTCAAACCCAACCTAGCTTCTTTACAACCTTAATTCCTAAACCCAAAACCTATCTCAACTGTCACTAACTTCAAAGGACGCCTGGAGTCTGCTGGAAATGTGGGGACAGGTTCTTCCCTGGTCATTAATGCACTACGAAGAAATTGAATATGCTAAACTTAGAAGGTGAGGAATTATCCACAGAAGCGTCTGAGATTGAGCGTGTTATTGAGATTAGCAATGAGAACTAGGAACCTATCAATGTATCGGTCAATGCCTTGGATGGGGGAATAGCTTATGGCACTGTCAAGGGAAAGGAATTTTGCATAAACGAATCAGTACTATCTTAATTGATAGTGGGAGTACACACAGTTTTGTGAATCACAAACTGTCCTTAGAAGCTAAATTGCCACTAGTCAGAGTTAAGCCTGCAGCAAGTGTCAGTTGCTGATGGGAGACAACTCCTAGTTAACTCTAAGTGTTAAAACTGAGATGGTCAATGCATAATTCCAAGTTCACCTTCTTTATGAGAACCTTGGATTTGGGAGATTATGATCTAATATTAGGAACTGATTGGATGAGGCATCACACCCGTTACCTTTGACTTTGAAGGCAACAAGCTCATCATTCATAAGGACCAGCAACCCTTGGAACCGAAGGGCATTCTTGAGACAGTGTCCCCCAAGGTAATGTCTCTCAAATCCTTACACCATTTAATTTCCAAGGGATTTAAAGGGGTTACTTCTAAATTGTTTCTAATGTCATTATCTGAAGTTTCCCAAACAACTGAAACACCTAGCCACTTACCCACTGCACCACCCCAATATCAAGCATTAATTGCACATTTTGAGCACTTATTTACACCTCCTGCCAGAACACATGACCATGCTGTACCGCTCATGAATGCCACAGACCCTATAAATGTTAGACCCTACCGATATTCCCATTTCCAAAACCAAAAGAATGAAATTGAAAAACTGATAGCTGTAATGCTCACAAATGGAGTCATACAACCCATCCAGGGTCCCTATGCCTCACCTGTCATGTTAGTCAAATAGAAAGAAGGAACCTGGAGGTTCGGGAATTAAATAAAGCAACTGTGGAAAACAATTTTCCTATTCCAATAATATGAGTGCTAATTGATGAGCTTAAATGAGCTACAATGTTTTCTAAGATTGATCTTAGAGCATGTTATCATCAGAAGATGTGAAGGAAACAACATTTGGGTCTCATAAAGGGCATTATGAATTTCTGGTAATGCCCTTTGGACTAACTAATGTCCCTGCTACATTTCAGTCCTTGATGAAAAGCATTTTTGCCCCTATCTTAGGAATCTTGGTGTTTTTTGATGACATTTTAATCTACAATAAAACGGAAGAGGAGCACAAATATCATCTTAATCTAGTCTTTCAGCTGCCAGATTCACATTAGCTTTATGCTAAAGGGTCTAAATGTGAGTTTGGAGTCCCCTCTGTAGCCTATTTAGGCCACATTTATCTGCTGCAGGTGTTGCCATTGATCCAGCAAAGCTTGTGGCAATGGAAAATTGGTCAGTTCCCACTTCCTTAAAGAGCCTTATAGGACTTCTAGGCTTAACTGGTTATTATAGGAGGTTCATAGAGGGGTATGAGACAATTCCTAAACCTTTAACTGAGTTACTTAAGAAAGATAGCTTCCTATGGAACCTTGGTGCTGAAGAAGCCTTCATTCATCTCAAAAAGCTTATGACTACAACCCCTATTCTATCCCAACTAAACTTCACTATACCTTTTATCGTAGAATGTGATGCTAGTGGGACTGGTATTAGAGCTGTTCCTATGCAAGGAGGAAAAATTATTTGTTACCTTTCTAAGACCCTTAGTCCCGGAAGCCAGAAGCTTTCTGCATATGAAAAGGAATTATTAGCCATACTTCAGGCGTGTACAGCTTGGACACACTACTTAGAAAATCCAGCCTTTGTTATTAAGACTGACCATGAGAGCATTAAGCATCTCCTAGAACAGAAACTGCACACTTGCTTACAACATAAAGGAGTGTCCAAATTGTTGGGGTTAGACTATACCATTCAATATAAGAAAGGGGTAGATAATAGAGTGGCCAATGCACTCTCAAGATAGAATGAAGAACATGACAGAACTACTTCTAGGGTGAACGCCCTCGCTATGCAGATTCCTGCTTGGATGAATGAAATTCAAGCATCTTATGTTGGTGATGACCATGCAAGTACACTCTTAAAGAAGTTAGCAGTTCAAGTTACGTTATTCTGCTTACAACTTTATATTGGTGCAACAACTAACTTAAAGGGAAATGGTAATTGCAACCTGTCACAATTCACCAACTGGTGTCAAGGGAACTCTCACTCGTTTGCAACAAAACTTCTATTGGCCTAACATGGCCCAAACAGTCACAAGTTGGGTATCTTCTTGTGATACTTTCTTGAGGAGTAAGGCCTCTGCTTACCTGGACTTCTTCAACCTCTACCAATCCCTAAGGATTCTTGGCAAGATATTGCCATGGACTTCATTGAAGGGCTCCCTAAATCCTATGGATTTGACACAATTCTTGTTGTGGTGGACTATGTTGCACGGAAACGGAAACGGATATGGAAACTGAAAAGGAAACAATACTGGGAAACGTAATTTCTACAAAACATAGGAAACGAAATGTGGGGGAAACGTGTAAAAATTAAAAATATAGGGGCATATTTATAATATTAAAAATATAATAATACATTAAATAAAAACAAGATTGAAGAACAAGATGAAGAAAGTCCAAGCTCAATCAAGATTCAAGAGACAAGGATTATAGGAGAAAGAAATATGGATAAGTTCTTTAAATTGAAGGATACAAGGAAGTAATTATCTCTCAAATAGAAAGTTTCAATTTTCATAATCTTAGATTGAACATGAACTGGAAAATAGAAAGTTTGAATTTCCAGAATTTTAATCGAAATACGTAGGGAAAACCGTTTAAAAACTGAGAGACGCGTTTCATATTTCTGGTAATTACGGAAACGTGCCCGGAAACGTTTTGTATCAGTTTCCGAGAGTTTTCGTTTCCCACATCTGCCGGAAACGGGGAAACGCTTGTCATAGAGAGTTTCCGTGCATTATAGGTGGTGGATAGGTTCTCTAAAGGAGGGCACTTTATTGGACTCTTCTCACCCCTTCAATGCTGCAATATTGGCCCAACAATTCTTCGATCACATCTTCAAGTTGCATCGAACGCCTAGATCTTCAGTGACAGATAGAGATAGAATCTTCAGCCGTATTCTGGAAAAAAAACTGATGAAGTTGCTGGGCACCCAATTGTAGTTTACCAGTGCCTATCATCCTCAAATGGATGGTCAGTCCGAAAGATTAAATCAGTGTTTGGAGGGTTACCTAAGAAGCATGTGGTTTCTTCAACCTAAGAAATTGTATAAGTGGTTAAGCTTGGCAGAGTTCTGGTACAATTGTGCATACCATAGCTCTATTAACATGTCCCCTTTTGAAACTTTGTATGGAATCATTCCCCAGCCACCCATACTTCCCTCTCAAACTTCTCAAGTAGCTTCTATGGAGGAACTATTGCAAGAGAGAGCTAAGGTGACAGCTCAGCTCAAGGAGAGCCTGGCTAAAGCACAAAATAGAATGTACAATGGCCAAGGTTGTAAAGAATGCTCGGCGCTAGTTGGGTGGATAGGCCCTCAAAGATTAATCGGGGATTAACCGGATTTGTATTTTTGTAATTTTAATTTGTTAATCAACAAATTGTTATATAAATTCAATTAAAATATGTATTATATCATCTAAAAATAATAATATAAAATTATTTAATTTAGAAAAACACATATTATTTGTAACTTATATCTTTAAAATGTGCAAAACATCAACATTTCAACAACAATATCATTGAAACAACTCAAAAATGAATTATAATAAAGCAAAAAATAAATTCACAATAAAAAGTACTTTTGTTAGATGGCGTCTAGGTGGGGTCGAGGCGGATCACATGCGGCTAAAAATCGCCTAGGAGCCAAGAAACATCTAGAGGGACTAATCGGAGAAAATCGGGGCGGATTCTTGATTTCGGTCAAGACGGCCTTGGTTTTGAACAGTGACAGTGGCCCTTAGAGCTTCACCTCAAACTCTCAGCAAGGTACCATGGACCCTACAAGCTTTTGGAAAGAATTGGCAAGGTGGCCTGTAAACTACAGCTTACTGCCTCTTGCCGCATCCACAATGTTTTTCATATTTGATTACTAAAATGGAAATCAGCACCAACAGTGTCTGCCACCAGAAGTGCCATAAAGGGTGATCTCTCAGTGCCTCAGCTCCTCATTCAATTGGAAGGACTTCCTTCCATTGATTCTACATGGGAATACTCTGCTACAATTGAAGCAGAGTTTCCAGAAATTTTCCATTCTTGGGGGCAAGAATGCATTGAAGGAGGGGGAATTATCATGTATGCTCGTAAATAATTTTTCCATTCTTGGGGACAAGAATGCAGTTAGTTAATTCTGTTATTTCATTTCTCTTTCCTTATTGTTTAGCATTATGATGCTATTTTATTCCCTAAAAGCTTCTGGATTCTAGTTGTTAGCTATTTTTGGAATTTAGTGAGTTAGACAGCTGGACAGCTGTACTAACCGTTTTCTATCCTTCTCTCCTATTTAGAGAACGCGTATTGTACTAGTCTAGGCATCCAGAATTTTAATGAATTATTCCTTCCTAATTTCTCTCTTCTCTTCTCTTCTTTCCTGAATTCTACCCAGATCTGATGCCAGAACTCTTAGTTCTGACATTCTCCAACTAATTTGAATTGTTGCCTATTTTGCTGCTGAAAATATGACTCATTTGCTTGTAAAATTCAGGTGTTAGAGTTGCTTGAGGTTATCCAATTTAAATGCCCAGATACTACTATGAAGCTTTCTCAGATTGTCTCGAATATGAAGTATGACCTGCTGGTAGGGTTTTTCATCTTGAACATGGTTCTCGTTTTATTTTTCTTGCATGTCATATTTTTATGCATGTTTTGCAGGCAGAGGACATACTTGGTGACTCAACAGGTTCTGGAAAGGGTGGTATCTACTATTATTCAGAGCGTGGTGATCGTTTGATTGACCTAGCCTCTTTTCAAAACAAACTTTGGCAGGTTTTTTTTTTCGTCTTCTTCTAATTGAGCCTACCAAGAATTCATCAATCTTACTTGTTCATAAAATTGCTGCTTACGAACTTCTCATAAGGGTTGCTGTTCCTAACTTCTGTTTTTGTTCAGAAGTTCAATTCAGTACATCCCCAGTTGAGTAACTTAGGGAGTGAAGCTGAGCTAAATGATGTAAGGGAGATGATTCAGCAGCTCTTTAGATGGGGATGGAAGTATAATAAGAATCTTGAGGAACAAGCTGCCCAACTTCATATGTTGACTGGCTGGGCACAAATCGTCGAGGTTAGTGTTTTTTTTTTTTCTTTTTTGAAAGGAAGGTTAGTGGTTCTTTAATAGTTCCCTTTGCTATATATACTACATTTGCAATATTTTTTCTCAAATGGCTCGTGACGCTGCATTTTCTTTTCATTAATACTTGTGTTTTTCAGGTCTCGGCATCAAGGAGGCTATCATCTCTGGAAAATAGATCTGAAATTTTGTACCTGTAGGTTCCTTATCATGTTTGGTACTTGTCTTGCATTTTCTTTCATGGATGCTCTGTAATTTCTTTGCCTTGTTAGCAGTGTTCTTGATGCCTCACTTAGTGCTTCTGCTTCTCCAGACTGTTCATTGAGGATGGCATTCATATTAAGTCAGGTATTAGAAGTTCCATCCTTTGAAACTTTGCTTCTCTACTTTTCAAGTTAGATTACACAATTCCTGATGTGCCTTAATTTTTGCTTGGAATGCCTCTAGGTTGCACTTACATGTATGGCCAAACTACGCGATGAAAGGTTTCTTTATCCTGGTGGTTTAAGTTCTGATAGTATCACATCTCTTGATATTATCATGGTCAAGCAATTGTCAAATGGTGCTTGTCATTCCATATTGTTTAAGCTTGTACTGGCTATTCTGAGGAATGATTCATCAGAGGCCTTGAGAAGACGGTAAAGGTTTTAAGCTGATGCCAATATACAAGTCTGGATTCGTGTTGGGTTCTGATCCTCTCTCTCTCTCCATTCATGTTTACAGCCAGTATGCCTTGCTGCTTAGCTATTTTCAATATTGTCAGCATACACTTGATCCAGATGTTCCAACGACAGTTCTGCAATACTTGTTGCTTAATGATCGAGACAGTGAAGATCAAGACCTCCATGAGGTGTGTGAATTCTAAAGTACTGATGGTATAAGTTCTCTTTGTAGAAGTTTATGAATCATGGTTTGTTATGTTGTTTCAGATTGACAAGGAACAGGCAGAACTAGCTCGTGCAAATTTTTCAATCATAGGAAAAGAAGCTCAGGCCATTCTAGATTTGGTAGGCATCTTACTCAATTGTATAAACATAGAAGCTGACAGAGACATAGGTTGTAGTAACTGTATGCTGTCTTTGTTATGGACTTCTATAGAAGTGATGAGAACTTGTGATTTGTCTTGAATCTTGATTTAAAACTTGGCTTTTGAAATAGGCTAAAATAATTTGGATTTTGATACGATAGCTGTGACTTTCTGCTTCACTTTTCGCGTTCTGGTTGTTCTGTAGTGCTATTCAAATCATGATACTGTTCTGGTTCCAACTCCCTTTCTTTACACATATTTCCTGTTTGTTTAAATCTCCAGGTGACTAAGGATGCAACTCGTGGCAGTGAACCAGGGAAGACAATAGCCCTCTATGTTCTGGATTCATTGATTTGTATTGATCATGATAAGTACTTCTTTAGCCAACTTCAAAGTAGGGGCTTTTTGCGGTCTTGCCTGATGAGCATCAGCAATATTTCCTATCAGGTGTTGGTCTCTCCGTTATCATGTCTACTATATCATGGATATGTTTTTTTATTTTTATATAAACTTTAGTTTTCTTTACTCTTTGCTGGTGAATCAATATTTGCTCATCTAAGATATATTGAAGACATGTTTAGGGGTGCAAACGAGCTGAACCGGGACCGAACAGGGGCAGGCTCGGCTCGGCTCGAGAAGTGTGGAGACCGGGCTCGGCTCGAGCTCGAAGCTCGCCGAGCTTGGAATTTTAGAGCTCGGCTCGAGCTCGAAGCTCGTCGAGCGGCTCGTTTTTGAATTTAAAAAAAGTTCAGAATATACTTAATTGTATATGATTAACATTTTATTACAAAATCAATCTTCCAACGAAAGAATAATGTTCTAAAAATCAGACCAGACCGACTGGTTCAACCACAAACCGGCTATACTTTTAGTCTGATTAAATATTTTTTGGGTCAGTATCAATGACCCAATGAGAACGGGTACTCAAGCCCATTGTGCTCATTAACACCCTTGCTCTTTTATATAGAGATTTTTTATGGCTTTTTTTGTTTTCCACCGATGTGGGATTGTTTAGTGCTCTTGAATAATATTTCTTTTATATGTATTGTTTTGCCAAATAAATGGATGTTAAGTTTCACATAAGTTTTTTTTACCTTGTTCAATTTTTCTTTTCTTTCAAAACATATTAGAATCAGGTAAAAAAAACAAATTTCATCCCATAATAGGTACATTATATTCCACCACAACAACAACAACAAAGCCTTAGTCCCGAAATGATTCGGGGTCGGCTAACATGAACCATCATATAAAACCATGAAAGTCAAGTCGTGTCAGCGACACAGATTCGCTCCCTCCAATCCGTCCTATCCACTACCATATTTTCCTCAATTCCCAGTAAACTCATATCACTCTCGATCACCCTCCTCCAAGTTTGCTTAGGTCTTCCTCTACCCCTCACCACTACATCCCTTTGCCACTCTTCGGTTCTCCTAACCGGCGCATCAAGCGCTCTACGTCTCACATGGCCAAACCACCTTAGTCGGTTTTCTCTCATTTTATTCTCAATAGATGTGACCCCTACTTTTGTCCTAATTATTTCATTACGCACCCGGTCCTTTCTCGTATGACCACACATCCATCTCAACATACGCATCTCCGCCACCGACATCTTATGGATGTGGCAGTGTTTCACTGCCCAACACTCCGTACCATATAACAATGCTGGTCTAATTGCCGTCCGGTAGAATTTTCCCTACAATCTATTAGGCATGCCGGGATCACAAAGGAAACCCGTAGCACTCTTCCACTTCGACCAACCAGCTTTAATCCTATGAGCAACATCTCCATCTACTTCTCCATCCGTTTGGATAATAGATCCTAAATACCGGAAGCAATCCGAGGCCTGAACAACTCTCCCATCTAGGGTGATTGTCCCTGCCTCCCTACTCCTACGGCCGCTAAACTTACACTCCAAATATTCTGTCTTACTTCGACTCAACTTAAAGCCTCTAGATTCTAGAGTTTGTCTCCATAGTTCCAACTTCCTCTCCACTCCTTCTTTCGTCTCATCAACCAACACGATATCATATGCAAACAGCATGCACCATGGTATACCATCTTGAAGTGAACTTGTTAGTTCATCCATAACGATGGCAAAAAGAAATGGGCTTAGTGCGAAACCTTGATGCACTCCAATCGTAATAGGAAACTCTTCAGTCTTCCCAACACTAGTACGTACACTCGTGCATACTCCCTCATACATGTCCTTTATGATGTCAATATATTTCCGCGAAATGCCTTTCCTTATCAAGGCCCACCAAAGTACTTCCCTTGGTACCTTATCATATGCTTTCTCCAAGTCAATGAAAACCATATGCAAGTCTTTCTTCTTATTTCGATAGTGCTCCATTAATTGTCTCATTAGATGGATGGCTTCCATAGTTGATCTTCCCGGCATAAAGCCAAACTGGTTTTCCGAGATCTTCACCGTCCTCCTTAACCTTTGTTCGATCACTCGCTCCCAAAGTTTCATAGTGTGACTCATTAATTTGATTCCCCGATAGTTGGCACAATCTTGGACATCGCCTTTGTTCTTATACAAAGGGATTGAGGTACTTTTCCTCCATTCTGATGGCATCTTATTGTTTCTCCAAATTTTGTTGAAGAACGTCGTCAACCATTCGATTCCTCTTTCTCCCAAACATCTCCAAATCTCAATAGGGATGCCATCAGGTCCTACTGCTTTCTTCAACTTCATCTTACTTAATGCCATTTTGACTTCACCCTTTTGAATTCTCCGCAGGCATTCGTGATTTATCATATCGTGATGGATACTTATATCTCCAACATCTTGTTGGCGATCTCCATTAAATAAGTCATCAAAATAGGACCTCCATCGTTCCTTGATATCCTTATCTCCAACTAGGACTTTCTGGTCCACATCCTTCACACATTTAACTTTTCCGAGATCTCGCGTCTTCCTATCTCTCATCCGAGCAATTCTATATATGTCTCTTTCCCCTTCTTTCGTATCCAATCTTGTATACAGATCCCGATTCACCTTTGCTCTAGTATCTCGTATGACCTTCTTTACTTCCCTTTTAGCCTCTTTGTATTTTTCGTAGTTCTCGTCACTCCTACATTTCCCCAATAGTTTATAGGATTCTCTCTTACTCTTTACTGCTTGTCGTACTTCTTCTGTCCACCAAGATGTGTCCTTACCCAGTGGCATGCTACCTTTAGATTCCCCTAGAACTTCCTTCGCTACTTCCCTTATACTATGCTACATTATATTCCACCAATTATATATAAATTATTTTTCAATATAAGTCTAAGTTATTCATTCATACATTGTTTTCCAATGTAACTCTAAATTATGCATTTCTAACCTCATAAATTTACACTTCTTCCTAGAATACAAAATTTAAACTCCAAAAAACAAATATAACATACCATCTACGACAAATTTAACAAAGTAATAAGATTAAACAAATATAGAGCTAAAGGCCAAATTGAGTTTTGGGCCAAACATTTATGTGTGGTTCAAAGTTGCTAATTAAAAAAACTAATAAAAAATTACAAAATTAAAATGTATTTAAATTAAAAAATAAATATCAATAATATATATAATATTAATAAAAAAACTCTCGAACTTAAGAAAGCTCGGACTTGGGCTCATTAATGCTCGAGCCGATCCGAACTTTGACCGAGCCGAAATCGAACAGTTTGCGAACTAGGCAGACTCGTTTGCACCCCTAGACATGTTTCCCAAATATGAAAAGGCCAATTCGGAAACCGTCTTTAATGCAGAAATAACTTGATCATAAGAAAATAGAGTTGTCTATCTAGCTGATTTATTATCTTTTACTTGCCCTTACGTGTAGATGCATCTTCACTTAGCTAAAGTAAATAAATAATAAGAGCCGGACTGCATCTGCTCTTATGTATGAAATTTAGAATATATACGTACTCTTTTGCTATCCTGGATTTGGTTCTCATCTTTCATGGATCCTTCAAGAGAAGTGCGGTTGTGGATAGTTCCCCTGAATGCTCCTCGTCTATGCAAAACTATTAGCAATGTCGGTCCGACCTAAGTGGGTTCTTGTTCTCCATTTTTGTATGATATGGTTACCTTCAAGACTTAAATTTAAGTATTTATACTTAACAGCCAAACCAATGAAGAAGCAACTCCAATCAACCATTCATGGTTAATATTTTTTTGGTGCAAATTTCTGCTTAGCATGTTTGTTGTTTTTGTAAACCTTTGACTTGAAGATGAGATTTTTTTAACCTATTGGATAGGAGATCCCAGTCTTCTATTTGATATGATGTACCTCAAAATGCTTTCTGTGAGTTTAATTTATATTACTGTCATGATTTTTTATAGGATGTTGGGCACTCTCTTGATGGATTGCAGCGAGGATGCACTATTGAGGCTGAACTGGCGTTACTGTTGAGAATAAGCCACAAGTATGGAAAATCAGGGGCCCAAGTTTTATTTTCCATGGGTGCTTTGGAGTTTGTTGCTTCGTGCAGGGCAGTCAATTTGCAGGTTATAATGTTGTTTATTCGTAGTGCTGTTTGTTGTTCTCGGAGTGATATAAGCTAAAATGAAGCTACCTTGCAGGGAAGTTTGAGGCGGCTTGATCCAAAGGTTCGACGGGATGTTGCTGTGGATATTGACAAGCAAAGAATGATAATAACTCCAATACTGAGATTGGTGTTTTCATTGACATCATTGATTGATACATCTGATATTTTTGAGGTCAGCCTGCTTATGACTATCTTTTTTGTATGCTACACACACACTTTCTCTCTCTAGCTCAATCAGAGCCATGTGTCTGTATATTTCTCTAGCCTACTCTTATTTCCTCTATACCATTCTCTATTGTAATTCCAGTATGCAAATAGCTACATACAATTCATCCTTGACAATTCACATGCACTGGTAACTCTAATACAAGCTTGAGTTGAGTTTGTCATTTGAGCCTTCATGTGGCTGCACTAATAACCACACCTTATTTATTTCACCAGCACCCCTAAATGAGCCCATGAGACTTTATTGGTGTAATATATCTTGTTTATTAAGCAATTTGCAATGTATATAAATCTGTACTTTAACCTTACACACACACACACACACACACTAGAATTTCTTATTTGGAAGTTTGTAATTCTATCTCTAACCACATTTCTTCTTGAGCCTCTCGTGTTGGTCCTTACTTTTTCTTTCTGCTTTTTATCATTATGTTTGAAGTGCAATTTTTTTTTCTCTACATATTTTGAGGAACCTTCAGTTATTGCTAAATTGAGTCTCTTCTGAGCTTGTTAGGTTAATACCAAAATTGTTCGAGAAGTTGTTGATTTTGTTAAAGGACATCAGTTGTTATTTGATCAAATCCTTCGGGAAGATATTTCTCGAGCTGATGATGTGACAATGGAGCAGATCCATCTTGTTGTTGGCATACTTAGAAAGGTGAGGAATATTGGAGAATATAATAGCATACTGTAAAATAGTGAAACAAGCTGGATAGCATTTCCTCACATAAAGCTGTGTTATTATTCATGCCAGTCAAAGTGTTAGGCACAATCTATGTGCTGTGTTAGTGGCTCTCTAATAGTCCATTCATCTCCTTGTTTGGTGAAAGTTCAATTAGTTTTTGTCCTCTCTTTTTTCTTCAGAAAAACTATTATGCATGAATCTGAAATGCTTAATTTCTGTTCTTTTCCCCCTCTAGGTTTGGCCTTATGAGGAAAGTGATCAGTTTGGTTTTGTTCAAGGGCTTTTTAGTATGATGCATTCTCTTTTCCCTTTTGAGTTTGAGACACCTTCTTTGAGCCAATCAGTTCAATCTTCAGAGGTAGGCTCATGTTTTTTTAGGAGAAAACTGCTCTAAACAAAAGCATATACACTTGTGAATTATAAGCTTTGAACTAATGGAGTTGTTTCCTGAAAAATTGTCAGAGTAAGAGGAAGTTGGAACTAAATACATTTCGGTTGTGCTTCAGCTTGAGCTCTTATTTGTATTCCCTAGTTACAAAAAAATCTCTCAGGCTCCAGGTATGAGCATGCATTGAGCTAGAGTAATGCTGTCACAATATTATAGTTTCAAATATTTCAGTATCAATATGGTCAATTTATAGAGTAATGCTATATATATGACCAACATGATGTGACAGGTTTCAGACCAACCTATTGATTACCAATCTCCTGCTGGGCTGTACCTTCCCACATTGTCTTTACTTGGATCTCTTCTTAGCTCTGTGACCGCTTCTCTTGAAAGGGCGGCAGAGGAAAAATCTTTACTATTTAATAAGGTATAACAACATTAAACATAAGCAAAGCTTCTGTTTCTCCCCCTCTCTATCTCTCATTCACACAACAGACTTCATATCACTTTCAGCTTCTTTTAGTCAGTAGTTGATATGATTATTACATTTGTTCTTTATAGATTCAAGACATAAATGAGCTATCTAGACAGGAGGTGGATGAAATCATCAGCATGTGTGTTCGGAGAGAATGTGTATCGTCATCAGATGATATTCAAAAGAGGTGGGTTTTTTTCTTTCATAAAAGTGTTATTCATCAATGATTTAGTGTAGACCAAAAACAACACAAGAGATTTTATACAATTGTTGACTAGTTGGGCAATATAATTGATTTGATGATGCAACAATGCATGTGGGTGTACCATATTTGACTCCTCAAGCAACTTTTGAAGGATTATCCATTTAGTGTCTAAACTCAGTCTACTTCTATAACAGGACCTCTGTTGTTATAGTTGCTTCTTCCTAACACAATTGGTTGCATGGAGTTGTCATTTATCATATTTCAATGTTTTTAGTTAGGTTCATTTTACATGTCGGTTTCAAAGTTTAAAGGCATTCTCCGAACCTGTTCTTTAAGTTGGGAATGCAGTATTGCAGTTTATGCTTCACATGGTTTTAAGCTTCTGATTAATATTATTCAGGTTCAATTGATTCAAAATGATTTCCTGCAATGACATGAGTCAGTTATGTCTGAGTGATGAAATCTATCATTAATGTCTTTTCACCTTCTCAACTGCCTTTTTGTATTTTTTTCCAAAAATATTCTTGGTTGAATATGATTGAAGACCTTATGGTGGAGGCTAAATTGTCATTGCTTTCTCCTTGTAGGAGGTATATTGCGATGGTGGAAATGTGCCAGGTAGCTGGTAATAAAGATAAGCTAATTACCATATTGCTTCCGTTAGCAGAACAAGTATTAAATATCGTTCTTGTTCACTTCCAGGACAGGTCTGTCTTTCCTTGTATATTAAATAAATATTCTTCTAGCTTTACAAGTTAGGCAGTAGCTGTAGGAGGTTTACTGTAACATCTGTTGCAGCTTCTATTTCTTTTAAGAGTTTTCCATTGAATGGAGATTTTTGCATTATGTGCTTTGGATTTCAATTCACGAATCTCGATTTGACAAATATGCTTACAAGTATGAGACCTTGGTACTTAGATACCAGTTAGCTCTGGTAGACTGAATGGTCTTTACCTTTTTTGTTTGTTATTACCAACTGAAGTTATGGTCTTGTTTTGTGGTGTTCTCTCTGCAGCTCTTTGACATCTGATGATGGTGGGGCTGTGAAAGCAATTACATATGGCATGAAGTCTGATTGTGGACAGGACACATCTTTGCTATGCGGACAACTGGTTCCAGCGTTAGAACGTCTGGAGTTACTAAATGAGGTATGCTTCTTCCTCAAAAATTGTTCACGGCATTCCAATAACTGATATCCTTTGAATATGTTATTATTAGAAACAATTCAAATTAAGAGAATGAGAGGATGGATTTGAGTTATTTATTGACTTGACCATCTTATCCATAATGTTAATAATGAATGATGGATGGATTTGAATACATGCAGGATAAAGTAGCGCGTTCACTTAAAGTGTTCAGAAGATTAGTGACATCTGTGAAAGAGATGGCAATCCAAAAAATGTCCTTGTGAGTGAGACCTTAAGAGATGGCAATCCAAAATATGTCCTTTTGAGTGAGACCTTACCTTCTCTGGCATGGCAGTGGCAGGCAGCTACTCTATAGTGTATATTCATGTCATGTAACATTTTTGTAAAATTTGGTATTTGGGTGCCTAGAAAATTATTCTTGTTTTATGGGTCAGCTGTAACTCCTAGATTAGTTTTTAGTTAATTTGGTTCTGGCACTAGATTTATTTGCTAATTGATTAATTGGACAAACTGTCACAACATTTACTGTACAAAAATCCTACACAGTAGAAATACACATTTTGCTTATGTTTGTTCAGTTTGTTGGAATTGTATTTGAAATAGACTTATGAGCTCGTTTGTTTGGTTTAAAAATAATAATTATTGAAAACCTAAACATGCATTTATTCCTATTTGACATGTACATTTTTATTATAGTTGTCTTGTTTTCCTTGGATTTTAATGGTTAGATAGATGAGTGCTATAATCTTTTTATAGGAATTTTTTTTTTAATTCTCGTTTGTCCTTTCTTTTTTTTCTTTAAAGAGAAAAACAAAAAAAGCAATGGACTAGGAGCAAGAGAGCTTTTGAACTTAAAGTTTATCCATATCAAGAATTATTCGGGGTTTAAGTTCAAGCCACATTTTGTAGTGTGCTATTGTTGTATTGAATATTGCAAATAATTGAATACCAACTAATTATTGTAGGCGTCCTAAGAAATTAATTAGGTATTCAACTTGATGTAATACAAGTTATTTACCCTCCATCTTTTCATTTGGCTTCTTTACCATCGCAACATTTGCAAGCTAGATCCTAACTTCTCGAATGAGCAGCTTATCTATTTCTTGTTTTAATTTATGTTAGTCTTTATGGTGCTATGTTTCTTTTTTTCTACTTAATTGGCTTTATGTTAATCCTATTTTTTCTTTCAATGTATGTTGTCTTTATGGTCCTATGTTTCTTTTCTTCTACTTAATTGGCATTAGGTATGGATTAACATTCAGGTGATGAGAACCTACATCTAGAGTTATACTTGGCATATCTGTAGGCACCCAAGTGAAAACATCCACATTCTTCTTGAGGCATTCAATTATTTATTCCTTTACTTTTTTTGGCTTTCTGCTGCCAATATATATTGCTTTTTCTAGATTATCTTCTTTCAGTTCAACTTCTTCAACATGTTCTGGTTTTGCTTTTTTTTTCAAATTCTTTGCCCATTTACAACATGATTTCCTTTAATAAAGGAGATGTAACAGATTTGAGCCTTCTTCTGATCTCCTCACACTTGTTCTATGCCTTTGAGTGTAGGGAACTTCATCAATAAATAGATTCAAGAAAGCATAACCCTTATGTCATTACATAATGGTCTTTTAAGGATCACATTGTAGGTTGAAGATATAGATTTGATTAGCATGAAGTTTGCCATCCTTGTAATGCTGCAAGGTTCTTCACCAAAGGTGATTACTACCTGAATCACATTGCTATTGTGATGACTTGTGGAGCTGACACTTTCTTTCATTTGTTTAAAAACAAATTTATTTTCTCAAAACAATTTCAACAAAGAAGATTGACAGAACTTCCATTATCAATAAAGAACTTCCATTATCAATAAAGACCCTCTCTATATTACGAGGTATAACCACATTTCCATAATTTGTAGGAGTAAAAGTTATGGATTTTT
Source organism: Euphorbia lathyris (assembly GCF_963576675.1). NCBI lineage: Eukaryota > Viridiplantae > Streptophyta > Magnoliopsida > Malpighiales > Euphorbiaceae > Euphorbia > Euphorbia lathyris. The sequence goes on along the minus strand of NC_088917.1, from coordinate 39,378,068 downwards.
CTTGAACTTTCATCACATTATTCGCATAAGCTTTCTTGATGAGGAGGATCCTCCCGTTAAAGTTTCTCCAGAAATAATGTTTATTATTGAATGAGTTGGCTTGTTATCGAGGGATAGAGCTTTATCTTTTCTATCTACTCTTGGTTTTGTGTATCCTCGAATATCATTTTTTCTATTGTTAGTGTTTCTTTCTCCTTTTGAGATTTGAGTTCTTTCCATTCTCCAACTTTCCATATAAACAAATCTAACGAGTTTACCTTGTCACACATCAATGATTTTATTTCATTCATCAATTCTCTACATTTATCGGTAGAGTGACTATGAGTATTGTGGAATCGATAATAGGCATAACAAATTTTTCCAACGTTTTGTTGGCTTTGGAAGGAACATAAAGAGTACATAATCTTTTATAGCCTGCTTTGTTTCATTTCCTTTTCCATTCCTCTTTCATTCATGTGGTCATTCATCGTTGGATCTAGACTTACTAAATCTAAGCTTTAGGATGCTTTGAATTTCCACACTAAGATTTAAAGCAGTCTAGATCTAACGGTAAATGACCAAATACTATATGATCATTAAGGTCCATGTGATCAAAATTGTGTTCCTTATAACATCTTCAGAAAGGAAGAATTTATTAGTTTGGTTGAACAAATCTTCGAGGGTGGAAGGATGATCATAAGAAAGCGATTTTTGGAAATCTCGCGATCTTGTTCCTTCAAGGACTCTTACAATTACCATGCCAACCAGAAGTTCATGAAACTCTAAGGTTATTGCATGAAACCTTTCGACATAATCCTTTAATATTTTTCTCTCTTCTTGCTTGATGGCCAGGAGATACGTTTTGGTGATAATGGTAAAAGCATTTACGTTTGTTTTATTAGCTAATGAAAGCTAGAGATGGAGCATTCTTTCAAACTCTTGAACCATGCATGAGCACGATCTATTAAAATTAGAAAATGCTACACATTATGACATCTTCCCATCCATGTAATATCATGGAAACTTTATAATTCTGCATATGGTCATGAGATCACATTTTCCTGAGTAAGTAGCTAGTTGTAGCATCTTAAACTTCTTGAGAAGATGTTTATTCATGATTTCTTCTATGAAAGGAACTTTTCTTGTTGTCTGTTCATCATTGGTACTTGAATTATTTTACTTCTATTGTTTTATATATATAATCAATTTGTATCATCCCATACAAAAGAGGGTTTTCGATTTTGAAAGGAAAAAAAATCTTTAGAAAAAATTATAAAACTGGGTCAAATGGGAGGCTCATTTACATATTTAACCAATTTACTCAACCTACTACATGTCTAGACTGTTTTTGTGTGACTTTCCCATAATACATCTAACAATTCCACTTCCCCCTTACGCGAACGGTCACCCCCCCTTCTCATTGGTTACGCGAAACGGTTGGCTCCTCCATTAATGATTCCCAAACTTTTGATCTTCTTGTCTTCCTTTAAATTGCACGAAATATGCACCATTTTTCCAAATCATAATGTATTTCTCTTCTTCCTCTCTTCATCTCTTGATTCTTCATCTTCCTAATCCTAGAAAACGAAGCCATGGTTCTTCATCTTCCTGTTCCTGCTCGTTACTTGGTTTCTTTCTTCTTGTTACCATCAAAGAAATGGTTATTCTACGTTATTTCCATCATTTTTCTCAGTTTATCATATTGTTATTGTCGCTTTTAAGGGTAAAAGGCGTGAAAAATGTAAGTATCTACTATTTTCTCTGCGTTTTCCATGAAATCACTTCACGTAGTCAATGATTTTGCGAAGATCTGCGATGAGAAAGAACGTGATGATCTGTTTAGCGAATCGATTATTTCACGAAGTCTGCGAGTAGAAAAGTTCATGATTGCACTCGCAGACTTCGCGAAAGCATCGATTCGCTAAGTAGATCGTCACGTTTCAGACCTCGAAAACTTCGCGAAAGCATCGATTCGCTAAGTAAAATCATCCTCTTCCCTGCACATTTACATTCGCATGCTTCGCTAATCCTCATTTCGCGAAGCCAAATCGTCCTTTTTCCTGCCTAACACGATTAATTTTTTTTAAAGGTGGTTAAATACATAACATCCCTTTCCGGAAGGCGGCGTATTGGAGTGTAGAAGAGATGACTTTCCTTCCTGTATTGGGATTAACTTCCCTCAAGATTGCCACATTCACTTTGAAATGATTGGTTAGGAGAGATTGTGCCAATCTTGGTGTGCACCATGGGACACGTCCATCCCAAAAGGTCTGGACTCTCATCCCAAAAAGTCTGGACTTCCTGTAGAGGGAGAAATTTCCGTCCAGATTAGTCAGGTTCACTTTGAAGTGATTTGTTAGGAGTTTATTGTGGCAATCTTGTTGTAAATTTTGATAATGTTATGATTTTAATGTTAGAATTCGTTGTTGTTTGGTATTTTTTGTTATATACCACTTAGCGAATTTTGTTAAAAACACATTCAGGCTTCGCACATGCCTAATTAAAATCATCAAGTAAACCAAACATTAGTTTCGCAGGCTTCGCAGATGATCGAATTTGCGAAGTCAAACTGGAGGGGGACAACCGCGCCGTAAATATTGAGGGTATTATGGAAAAGTCATACAAAAACAGTTTAGATAGGTAGTAGGTTGAATAAATGGGTTAAATATATAAATAAGCCTCACATTTGACCAAGTTTTGTAATTTTTTCATATCTTTATCTAATTAAATTTCATACAATTTATTTTGAAGAGTCGGAAGCAATTGATGTATCCCTAATACAATATATTGACCATCTATCTTTTCCTTATCAACCACCACCAACTTCCCACTCATCCCACGTTATAAAATGTGGAACATGGTTAGAGGTGTTAAAATGAATCATAACCCCTTTAATGATCCACTTAACCTATAGATGGATTAGATTGACCCATTTATAAATTGGATCATGAATGGATCAATCCATCTAACTCATATAATAAATGGATTGGATCGTGAGTCAGTTGGGTTGACCCGTTAACCTATTTAATAATTTATGAAATATGATAAGAAAAACCAATAAACATAAAAAATGAAAAAACATGGAAAAACGTGAAAATATGAAAAATAGAAACATAAATTTATATAAAACTTTAAACTGATAAAATCAAAGGTTGATTAAAAAAAAACTTTGTGGTTTTAGGTTTTCCCAGATAGTACTTATGGTCTTCTTTTTTGTCCAAAAAATAACGTTATGGTTTCTGTCGTTAGCAAATTCGAATATAAATCTCTTAACACTAGCTTTTCTTTTCTTGTTTTGTTCCAGAATCTGGAATTCCAAAATTCTAAAATTTCAGTATTTCTAGAATTCCAGAATCTGGAATTCATGAAAATACTAGAATTTTAGTATTTTCTGAAATTCCAGAATCTAAAATTTCAAAATCTAAAATTCCAGTATTTTTTAAAATTTTAGAATTCCAGAATCTAGAATTCTGGTATTTTATGAAATTCTGTAATTCCTTCTTTTATGGAATTCCATAATTTCAAAAAAAACTCAAATTAATTTCACCATTTTCTGAAATTCCAAGATTTTAGAATTCCAAAATCTAGAGTTGGAGTATTTTTTGAAATTTTAGAATTTTGGAATTCCAGAATCCTAGACTTCTAGTATTTTCTAAAATTTTAATATTATAGAATTCCAGAATTTAGAGTTCCAGAGTTCTAGAATCTAGAATTCTATAATTTGAGAATTCCAGAATCTAGAACTCCAATATTTTATAAAATTCCAAGAAATACTAGAATTACAATATTTTCTGAAATTATAGAATTCTGAAATTTCGTAAATTTTTAGAATCTAGAATTCTGGATTTCTAAAATTCCATTAGAATTACAAAGTTTTTTTTTGTTTTTATACTTTTACGTATTTTTTATTTTTTTCTCAATTTTTAGCTAGATTTTTTTTGTTAATAAGGTTAAATGAGTCATCCTATGTAACCCATATACTAAATGGGTTAGGTCATATTAACCCATGTAACTCAATCTATCAACTAAATAGATGGGGTTGGATTGACTCATTTATTAAATGGGTTGGGTCAACCCATTTACCTATTTTGACACCTCTAAACATTACATTAACTTCCACGTCCAGTCCATCTCTGATGCTATAACATTTGGGAATTTGGGAGGAACCCTTGATTGAAGAAGGATGCATGTTTGGAATTTGTTGAGTGCAATCATTTATTTGTGTAGGTAGAGATGGTTTGACACACAATATGTTTGATAATATTCATGCTCTGTCTTTGGGAAAGGAGGAGTTTGCAAAATCAAATGCACAATATAAAGTATCTCTTGCTTAAATTGATATTTGGCAGATTCCTCTTGATGAAGTTATTCCAGATAATAGATGTTCAGGGGTGGGTGGGAATATCATGTCTTGAGTTGAGAGGAGCATCAAAGTTACTAACTATCAAGAAAAAAGGGTGAAGCAAGCAACAGCAGTGCAAAAGAATCAATCTACAAATTCAAGATATATACTTGATTTATAATTTTGTTTAAGAAAACAGAAGTTAAAAAATCTTAATATATAATTGTAACTTGTATTCCATCACTTTAAATAAGAGACTATTAGCATGTAGCTGTAACTAGGTAGCTAAACCTGCTCCTTAATTCCCAAAAATATCTACACAATTAAAGCTTTAACCAGATACTCTGCAACAAATACATACAAAAAATTCAAATTCATTATAGTACCACTTCATTCATCCAAACAATAATAATACCACTTTCACCTTTTAGATCATTTTCTAATATATCCCTATCAAAAGATTCATTATTTAACTACATTAACTAACTTGTATGAAAAATTAAAGTATTGGCAATACCTATTCATATGATACAAACAAGAGCAAGGCATGGAGACGAAGGTTTTCAGGATTGTTTTGGTCCAGTGGTTTTTGAAGGGCCAGCCCTCTCCACCATAACATCATAAAGTTGCTTACCATTCTATAAAACAGCCACAGAATCAGATCCCAGATAATATATTTTAGTATATTCACCATTAAGTTAGTGTTTTTGCTTACAAAGATTACTGGAAAGAAGTGCACTTGTCCTTGAGGTTTTGTTTGCGTCTCTTTAAAATAAACCAGAACAGGGAAATTTGGCCACCACAGTTCCCAATTTACAAACGTTGAATACCTGTATGTAGTCAAGTAAACTAATATCATCACTGTCTGCCTATTCAATTCATTGAATTCGATGAAGCATCGTAATTACTTACTTCCAACGGTTTTTCCCACCCACGAACACATTTTCACCAGAATCGTCAAGTTGTTCTCCTACTTTCACTTCCTAATATCAATAGTCAAAAGGGAGATGAATCAACATTCAACAAAGCAGAAAATACTCCAAAAACAAAAGTCATCTAGAAGTTGCAACTCAGAATTCCTCATGTAGCAAGGAAAGGAACTATAAATGCTATATGCAAGGTAACCTAAAACTGCAGTAAGAATAAGATTGATATCATAACTATATATATCCTAGACAAACCATGATGATTTGCCCAGGAAATTAAAATTAAAAATAAGGGAAGAATAATTTTTTAGCTCAACTTTCATTTCTGTTCTATCGCTCAAATTTCTATTTTGTTATATTTCAATGCACATTCAGTTAACAACTTATCATTTTGATATATATTAGGCCCCTAAATTATTTTTTGATGCACATTGAACCATTTCTTTTCATTGATTTAAGAACTAGCCACAGCAAAAACCATAGCTGGTTCACTCGCACTGAGTTTTTATAGTTCATTTGTTAGAAAGAAATTCTAGATATTGATCCCAATCAAGTTTCTAGTACAGATCTATACTTTTTTATGTTTCACAACCATGGTATTCACTTGCTCATTTAAAGAAGCATATTTGCAAAACTTTCAAGAAGTTTTCCAACTGAATTGAAGTCTCTGCTAGTTTTGAATGCAAATCCAAATGAGTGTAATTAGTCTACTAGAATTCTGGCAGCAGAATTTACACCAACAAACTCGTCATCACAAGGCATGGCATTATAATGAAAAGATCGTGATAATATTAAAACCGATGCACAAATCTGAGAAAAAATGCTGGTAACTTTACTAAATAAATCATAAGTTACAAAGAGTTCCTATCAAGATACAGAAAATTAAGTACACTAACCAGAGCTTCATTGTCAAAAACAAATCTCACTCTTGTTGTCTGGAAGAAAGAAAAAAATATTAGCACATTTTTGAAAAAGAAGAAGAGCATCAGAACTGATACTAACTTTCATGACACTTATTGTCACTTCATTATTGGTGAGACGATCCAATCAGTAGAGGTGGCTAGTGCTTTGTCAAAATGGTATTCGAGAAGGCATCATTTGACCAAAGGACGAAACCCATATAAAATTGATAGGATGGTAATTAGATATTGAAGTGAAATTCGATCTTTGATTTCTTAAGCCGACTACTTTGGCTTACAGTTACCTGAAACAAAAGGAGCAATCCAAGGAGACCAACCGGTGCAGCCGGTAATAAATTATTTGTATAAGCTAATCCACCAGCTAAACCTGTGTAAACCGGAATTTTGTTCAGGGGAGGAACAGTAAACAGTGACTAACCAGAGGGAATCTTCCTAAAACATTTAAACTAGTGAAACTTGCTAGAAGGCCATTCTATATTGATAATTATCCTAGAACCAAAGAAGAACATAATAGTTTCGCCATTGCATAACTAACCCACTATGTTCTCATAGACTTCAGCGGTCAGCTGAATAAAATATATCTCGAAGTTAAACCAATCAAGAAGCAGTAGGTATTTGCTATCACTTGGATAGGTGTGCATTAAATATGTGCATTTTTACACTATAACATGGAACCTTCTGAATTAACAAAACCCTCTTCATCAGCATGGAAAATTAAAAAAATAGAGTTCAAATGTACTAACCGAGTAGGACAACTGGTATCCGGTAATCTGGTTCAGGTATGACCGTCTCTCTCTTTTGTACCTTCCTTCCAAGCTGTGAAAAACATGATACCATCTTAAAGACTACTCCAAAAAGTATACAAATACATTTCTACAACCCATACAATCCAATTATTATCCACCTAAACAAGTCCAGATCAATATATGCAAAATCCCAATATGGCTGGCTATGTTGCTCTACATTGCAACAGCTATAATTTCTTGGAAGTGCAAAGAAGTATTATTGTATTGCAAGCTGAAGTCTTATAATCATAGATATGAATGTAGTAGATTATAGATAAATAAGCACGAAATAGAATAGCTATTCCTAGATAATCCCTATTCCACCATTTGGTTCAATACTTTTCCATGGAATTTGTATTCCACAATTGGTGGAATAGGGATTCCTAAATTAAACCTAGGAATAGCTATTCCATAACTAATATTTTCTTTGATTCCAAAATTAACTCTCTTACATCTATTGATGATTTATTTCACATTTCAACCAAAAAAAGGGGGAAAACGGGAAAAATGCAAAAAAAAAGTGAAAACAGTAAAAATGTGAAACATGAAAAATGTAAAAACTTAAAAAATGGAAAAACATGAAAAAAAGTGAAAACCGTAAAAATGTGAAAAATGCGAAAAACATGAAAAACAGTCAAAACGTGAAAAATGGTGAAAATGTGAAAAACATCAAATGCAAATGGTTAATGGATCATCCAATGAGAATCAAAAATTGTAATTATTAATCAATTCAATCTCAAACTATGTATGTTATGATGTTGATATAGGTGTATATGATATGTAGGGTTGGTATTAATTACCATATTATCTAGGTTAATGTATATTTAGTCATTGAACAACCAAATAATAGGTATGATCCAATAAATTTAAAGCATCAAATGCAAATAGTTAACTGATGAAACCCAAGTCGAATCAGTTTCATTCATCCAATGAGAATAAAAAATTGTATAAAATGTCACAAACATGTTCTAGAGAAACCCTAACAGATTCAATTCGAATATTACTATCGTTTTTACATTGTTTCATTTTTCGTGTTTTTACCGTTTTTTTATTTCTAACTGTTTTTTGTGTTTTTCACGTTTTTTTGCATTTTTGCATTTTTATCGTTTTTCACATTTTTCCTTAACTAGTATACATTAAATTGAGGTCACGGGTTCGAGTCTTAGGAGCGGCCTCTTGCCAATTAAATTGGCAAGGGAAGGCTTGCCCCTAATACACCCTTGTGGTGGGACCCCTCCCCGGACCCTCGCTCAGCGGGGACGCGTAATGCGACCGGGCCGCCCTTTTTTTTTTTTTTTTAGTATACATTAAATACTTGGATAATTTATGATAATAATTAAAATTTGAAAATAAATAGGAAATTACACTTGGGGGTAAAGTTGTCTTTTGAACAGCAAGATTAGCTATTCCATATAATCTCATTCCATCAAGCAAACATAGGAATAATTATTACTAAAGAATATCTACTATATTCTCTCCTCTCCTATTCTATTCCTTGATAATACCTATTCTATTCCATACTGTGAACCAAACAGCACCTTAGATTTTTGCCTGTGTCATTTTCTGTTTGGGAAGATGAGAAAAGTATAGAGGTAAAGTTGCATTTTGTTTCTATTTGTATTTGTATAAATACAGATCTGTAATCTAATATTTAATAAGATGAAATCATTTTTATCATACCTTTCTCTTTCTCTAGGTGGTATTAAAGCTATTCGGTAGTGTATATTCTTCCTGTCCTAGAAATCATGCCTAAGACCAGCTATCTTCATGCTGCTTTTCATTCTCATGGAAACAATGAAGGAAGCAAAGTAAGATGAAACTGCAAGTCTAGAAAGTAAATCAGGCGAACACAGGGAGCACAGGAAATCAAATACTACATGCGATCCAATAACGCCTTAGGTGCAGCATTTCAATGGCCTATCCATCAAATGGATATCAATAACGCCTATCTACATGGCTTTGTAGATGAAGAGATTTATTTGGAACCTGGCTATACAACCAAGCCAAGTGTGCCGACTTACCAAATCCTTATATGGCTTCAAACAAGTCAGAAGGCAATGGTGTAAAGAATTTACAAGGAAACTACAGTCTTTAGGATTTGTTAAATCCTATCATGACTATTGCCTATTTACAAGGAAAACTAGAGCTGGTTTTCTAGCCATAGATGATGCTTTAATCACAGGATCTTCAGAAGATCTTATTATTGAAGTCAAGCAAGAATTAGGTCGATCTTTTCCTATCAAAGATTTGGGGCCATCTAAATTCTTCCTAGGGGTGGAGATTGCTCGATCTGAAGCTGGTCTACTTCTTTCTCAACATAAATACATCTCAGAGATGCTTACACATGCTGGTCTGTTACAAGCAACTGCAGTTAGTTGCCCTATGCCTAGTGGAGTACAACTTGATTCCCCTTCACCAGCATATGACAATCCAGAACAGTATCGAAGAATCATGGGAAGATTACTGTATCTTGGATTCACAAGACCTGATATTTCCTTTATCACTCAACACTTGAGTCAATTCCTCACTAATCCTACCAAGCTACACATGGATGTAGCCATCCATTTTCTAGAATACTTAAAAACTCATCTAGGTCTATTCTATCATAACAATTGGAAACTTCAAAGTTAGTGTGATGTTGATTGGGGAAGGTGTAAACAAACTAGGAGACCAACCACAGGATATTGCATTTTTCTGGGAAATTCACTTATATCCTGGAAATCCAAGAAGCAGGCTATTCTGAGTCGTTCTTCTGCTGAAGCAGAATACAGAGCTATGACAACTACAATATGTGAGCTAAACTAGTTGAGTTTTTTGCTTCAAGAGTTCCATGTTCAAGCATCTTTACCAATTTTCCCTTCACTGTGATAATCAGGCAGCAATTTACATTGCTGCCATGCCAATCCAGTGTTCTATAACCAAACTGCTGATCAATTTGCTGATTTCCTTACAAAAGGATCGACAGGTACACAACTCAAAGCAGTGATGTCTAAACTTTGGGCCTAACAATGACTACTTCAGCTTGAATGGCGGAGTCTTGGAAGTACAAAGAAGTATTATTGTATTTCAAGCTTAAGTCTTATAATCATAGATATGAATGTAGTAGATTATAGCTAAATAAGCACGTCTAACACTTGGCTGTGTTTGGGAGTTTGGAGGTTAACAGAGGTGAGAGTTAAAGGAGGTAATGGAAAGTAAAGTTTATAGAATGTAAATGAAGTTAAATATTTAACTTCGTTCGGGAGTTTAAATATGGAGGGGAAGGAAAGTTAAATTTACTCAGCAGAAACAAATTTTTTTAAAATAACTTTATGTTACTCTAGTTAATCTCCAATTTGGATGTTAGAGTTTGGAGGCTAAAGGAAGTAAACATTTAATTTCCATTAAACTTAGTTTGCTCTAAAAAAAACAACTCTCAAACAAGGTTAACTTGATATTTAAGCTCCATTACTCCAATTTACTTCCATTAACCCCCTCCCAAACAAGGGCTTAGAGTTTTGGCGATGCGTCATTTTCTGTTTGAGAAGAGAGAGAAAAGTATAGAGGTAAAATTGCATATTTTTTCTATTTGTATTTGTATAAATACAGATCTGTAATCTAATATTCAATAAGATGAAATCATTTTCAACATACGTTTCTTTTTCTCTAGATAATTTCATTGTCACACCACCAACATTACTTCTTAAAGTTGCACAAGTAAAAGCAATGTAATTAACTGAATGTAGAAAGGTATGGAAGCAAAATAAAAAATAATAATAATAATAAATTAGAAAGGTAAAGAAGTATGAACCACGGAGAAAATCACAGCGCGTTCTCCACGGGTCCTATAGAATTCTCTTCTCAAGCGACTTTGATTGTGCAGCACTTTGCCATAGAACGAACTCTTCAAATTCACTTCCTTATCTGGATTGAAATTATAACATTCAATAGCTAGCAGTATTTTTCCTCTGCATTCTTGCTTAATTCAAGACAGGAATATTATATAACCATGAAAAAGAAGAAGAGAACCCTAGTTCAAAAATGCTTACTTTGAGAAGGAAGAAAGCAAGCAGCTGATAGCAAACCGGTGGCCATCGGTTTTGCTTTCTGCTTTTTTTCAGAAACAATTTTATTGCTCGAGAAGCAATTTGTTCAAGTATTTTGATGTCAAATGATTTATTGACATAAATGTCCTTGTTTTGGTAGACAACAAGCCAAAACGGATAAACAAAAAGGAAAGGGTAATTAAGTAAAACCATATAAAACGACTGTTTTCTTCCCCCTTGCAAAATACTAATAAAGAAAAGCCTTATCTGCTTGCTGATGATATTTGCTTGGATTCGTTACCACCAACAATTCTAAATACCGAGTAAAGCTCTTATCTTTACTCAAAATATCAATTAGGTTAGGAAGAAAAAACCCCAATTTAAAATGGTGAACACTATATGTTTTACTCCTGTTTGCTCCTTGATATCTCCCAACAAGCCAGGTCTGTGTTTGCCTTCTACTTCACACCCTAATTTCCTCATTATAAATCATTGTTATTGCTTCTTCCGTCTTATATGTTGTTTTTATTTTATTTTATTGTAGTTGTAAGGGATTCAGTTTCTGGGAAGGTTGTTCCAGTGAAGAGAGTTTTCCAAAGCTCTAGAAGTAGCAAATTTCAATCTCTGCAGGTTAAGGTGAGTATATGGTTCTGTTTCCATTGATAAGAAGAATAAATAGATACAACTTATGAATGCTGCTTGATGAATCTGACGGCAATAGGAGCTTCAATTCCAAATATAACTTGTAAGTAACTATGGTAACTGAATTTGAAATATGAAGAATGAAGCAATTCTCTGCTATGGGGTTGCAAAGGACGGACAATAAGGAAATAAGTTGACATGTGTTGGAAGGGATATAATTAAAAGTAAAATAATCATTGATAATGGTGATCTTTTGATTCAGATTCAAAATTTGGGTTGGTTTTGCAGGCAGAGGCTGTAGATAGTAATAAAAGCTCCAAAACAAGTAGCATTGTCTGTGGTGATTGTGATGGAAATGGTAAGGCCAAACCCATTGTGTTGTGTATATCTAAATTAACACCCTATTTAATTTCTGGGTGTTTTAGAAATCATATTGTTAGTGCTCTCCGTGTTCATTGAATTTTTCAATTGGAATTTACTTGGAAGTATGAACACCAGGTATTGGATGTTAATATGGAATAGTTGGTGAGTTTCATCTAAAATCTTGTATTTGAACTTGTTGTTGTTGTATAGGGTCATAGAAATTTGTTGGTTTTGTATGAAAATGGCAGGTGCACTGCAATGTGCCCAATGCAAAGGAACAGGAGTAAATTCAGTGGACCATTTTAATGGACAGTTTAAAGCAGGTGGACTATGTTGGCTATGCAGGTAGCTACTAGCAATGCAATACAATTTGTTGTTGATCGGCATACATATATAATAATACTAAATTTAAAGATAAAACTGAGTTGAAAACTTGAAATTATTATATGTGATCCCATCCAATGCTTATAATGTTGTTGTTGAACGTACAGAGGTAAGAGGGACATTCTGTGTGGAAATTGCAATGGAGCTGGCTTTCTTGGTGGCTTTATGAGCACTTTTGATGAATAATCTTTTTATACTCTTCACTTTATCTTGCTATCTGTTTTCTGTGGAAGTCATTGTAAGCCTGCAAATTTTGTAGTTTCTTCTTTTCTAGAATTTTCTATGCTGCTAAAATAAACATTCTATCTACTTCATTTGTCTTCTTCCTATTCCTAATCAAAGCTTTAAACCAAATGTTCTAAATCTTTTCAGTTATTTCTCAATCCTCAACACACTTCCAGATATTTTCACTTTTTTGCTTCATTTGCCTAACACAAACTTTAGCCTTGGGAACTAATTAAGGTTATTAAGAGCTTCAAGTCTTAGAGATATTGAGTAGCATCCTAGTATATGCGGTCAATTTTGATTGACATGAACTATCCAAGGTTGTAAAAATTGATATGCTAGATAGGGTCTAAATGAGGATTAATCGGATTTATATTTTTGTATTTTGTTATTGGCATTAAGCTCACTTTTTGAAAGAATGAAATGAATTATATTAAATTAGAGGAAAGAATATCGGAAATAAATGGCGGTGGACATGCCCACTCGCCAAAATCAGAACTAGAACTAACAGTCTTAGCTAAAAAATGAGCTGCTAGGTTCGCTGATCTTCTAACAAATGAGATCGAGACTAAATTCAGATCTCTTAATAACAAACAACTGTCCTGTATAACATTAGATAGGTATGATAGATTGAAATTTTGATGTTTTATCGCTTGAACTACTTCGTAACAGTCTGATTGAATCTCCACACTGGATAAACTAAGAGATTTAATCCAGCTGAGAGCTTCCTTTACTGCGACTGCCTCTGCTACTGTCGGGTTGATCGTGTCTGGGAAGCCTATCTTTCGAGCCCATAAACATTGTCCTTCATGATTGCGTATCAGCATGCCTGCTGAACTGAAATTCCCTTCAACCTCCGAGTCCTCACCAGTAGCGCCCCTTTCCATACCAGCATCAACATTAAGCTCACTCGGAATATGTATTATACTATCTAAAATAATAATATAATGTATATTTATAACATATATCTTTAAAAATATGCGAACAACATTTTAACAATAATATCATTGAAAAAACTCAAATAAGTAAAAAATAATATCTATAAGTAATAATAATTCATCAAACACTATGAAATAATGTTCTTAAAGTTTTAAATTATATCATAGAAACAAATAGAAAATACACTTAGACAAAAATATCTTTAACATAAGAAATATAAATTCACAAACAATCATGCTACAATGTTAAAAAGTGAATTATAAAATAATAATAATAATAATAATAATAATGTTGTCTTTTGTTTCGATCACTGTTTAGGCACTATCCAGGCGGTAAAAAAAAATGCTTGGATGAACTAATCGGGAAAATTGAAACGAATTCTCGATTTTAAACGCTTAGGCGGTGATGACGGCATCAAGTTGACAAAAAAAATGTTAAAATAGCTAGTTGGGAGAAGTCGGGTTAAAGAGGTTCAACTTGAAGCAAGAGGAAAAAATCAGAAATTATTATGCTTTTATTAAAGCAGAGAAAATAGTGCTAAACGAGACATTTTAAGTGTTCGAGATTAACCGATGATTTGAGGGTCATTGGAAAGCATCGAGGCGAGCTTGTTAATGAGCTCGTTCACAAGCTTGCTCGCGAGTAGCTTGTTAATTCAGTTCATGAACAACTTATTAATTATGTTCATTAATTGTATTGATTTGAAATTTGTTTAACACAAATCAACTATAATTTGAAAAACATTTCTTTGTAAGCTTTTGAGTTAAAAACTTCACAATTTCTACTCGAAATCCATCTTTGCATCAGGTGCGATCAAGGCGGGGAATTTATTTTTTTTTTTTTTAAACTTATAAACTTTATTACTCTTTCAAATCTTTACAAATCAAATCGGTAAGCCAATGTGGCTCAATAAATGAAATAAATTTATTAGCACGTAATCTAGCATTGTGAACAATTGCGTGCGTAACATCGTTGGCTAACCTAGTGACAAAATCAACCGTATAATCAAATTGGTTGTTTAACAAACATCTACACTCATGGATTAGATCACCATGTTCAGTGACACTTCTTGACTTGGCCTGGATGTCATCTACCACTGTCTTTGCATCAACCTCGAAGCTAACATGCCTAACTTCAGCCTGCCTATTATTAATTGAATTCGCACCCCTCTCCCCAACTCACAAGCCCGCATCCCGTCCAGCCCTCCTGTCAGTATTTATTCTTTCCGGCATATCCCCAATTTCAGAAACCCGCGTCGCCTCGTCAACTTCCCGCACATCCCTCGTGTCATATACTGCACTCATATGATCCTGCATTTGTGTGCCCACAGCAATAGCCGATGCAATTGAATTCTCGCCTATACCTTTCGCAGTTCTCCAGTCCTTCAAGAATTGAAACGACATCTGTAACGCTGCTCGTACCCCAACAGCTTTGCCGTTCCACACCATATTGTTCCTTTGACACCAGACTGTCCATAGGACCATCACCACTTCGACCAGGTTCTCTTCTGATATTCTGCTGCATATTTGGTTGAACCATTCAAGTAGAGTGTTGGGTATACATCCCAAGTCCCACATTGGAAAGATACAAAGGAGATGCATAGTTTATAAAAGAAGTTCACCAACTACATTAGTATGAGGCCTTTTGGGAAGGAGCCCAAAAACAAATCCGTGCGGGCTTGGCCCAAAGCGGACAATATCATACTAATGGTGGAGCTGTTGGTGAACTCGTGGGCTCAACAAATGGTATCAGAGCCGATGGTTCGGTTGGGAGAACATGCATGAAATCTAAGGAGATGTGGGAGGCTCTCAGTGTGACCTCCAGATGGGAAATCTGTGCTTGGTGCCTTTATGAGGCCTTTTGGGAAGGAGCCCAAAAACAAATCCGTGCGGGCTTGGTCCAAAACGGACAATATCATACTAATGGTGGAGCTGTTGGTGAACTCGTGGGCCAACATAGAGATCCCTCATTAATAATTGGCCTATTAGCTCCCATCTCATTCCAACAGCTATCTGCATATAAACAATCAACAAACAAATGTCCTGCAATCTCTGTTCCTGTTTCACAAAGTGAACAAGCCTCATTCAACATTCACATGCCTAGCGATCAAATTTTCCTTTATGGGCAGTATTTCCATACAAAATTTCCACATAAAGAATTTTACTTTAGGCGGAATACATAGACCAAGATTCGCCCTATTTTCGAGCAGTTTATAACCTGACTTTGATGTGTAATTACCATCCCTTGTGAAGTGCCAAATTAATTGATCATCCTGCTCCTGCAGCGGTATCATCATTGAAAAAATTGTATTGGCATCTCGTCTCTCGAAATATGAATGTACCTTCTCTCTATCCCACAAACATGAAGAAATCACATACTCGAGCCTGGTCCAGGTCTACTCCCCCAGCTGCCGCCACCCTGAACCCCTTAGTATCAAAAATCCACGGTATCGAATCTTCAAGGCGGGGAATTTATTGAACAATGGAAACTATCTAAAGTTGAATTTTAACAACAAAAATAATAAGAAAAATCGTTGAAAGTTTTCAAATTTCAATTGTTAATTTGTGATATAGATCAAGCTTTGATTCTCTTAAAAAAAAAAAAAGTAAAATTGAACTAAAACGATGAGTAAAAAAAAAAACATTGAAGTGTAACTAAACTCAGCCCAACCAAAACGTTATGATCATTTTTAACTTTTAGAGTTTATTTGGTTTGAGTGCAAGGAGAAAGGGAGTGGAGTGGAGTGAAGGGAAATGTTCTAATGCCAAAGTAAGACTTTGACAGTTCGTTAGTTTCGAAAGAGGATGAGTTTATAAATGATGGTAATTATTTCAACATTTGTAATATTGTTTTTTTTTTTGAACAAGTTTGTAAGAGTATCATAATGGTTAGTAATAACCATTGTGACTTGTACGGAGTTAGTAACAAGATATAATAACATACCACTAGAGTAGATTAAAATTTTAAAATTTTATAGGATCAAAAAAATATATTAATTAAAGGTACTAAAACTGTAATAATCCACAACTTTTATATATATAAAAAACAGAACAGTGGAGGGCCACGCCTAGGCATGACGCACCAGATCTGGCGCGTGTTTCCCACGCGCCAGAACTGGAGCACCTGTGCCCTACGTGACCTTCCAGCTTTTTATTTTGGATTTTGAGGGAGTAAAATTACCGTACACTACCAATTTATGTAACAAACTTTTTTATGCAACACCTAAGTAACTAGCTCTCTAATGGTTAGTTGTTACTTTTTTCATTTAGTAACAACCAAGTTATTACCATTAGAGATGGTCTAATATTGTTAACTACTGAAAAGTCGTGTAATGTATAGAATATGAAACTTAGATAAATAAATAAATTAACATACTTTATTTTTAAATAATTTTATATTATGTATATTTTAAATTAATATATATTTATTGATAATACAAATCAAATTAAATTAATTTTGAAAATAAAAATTAATTTATTTTTTATGGAAGTTAATTGATTAATCTTTTTGATGTTTATTTTAGGGTAAAGTTCAAATAAAACGTATGTGGTTTCATTAATTTTCAGATAAAGGATTGTGGTTTACTTTTTGTCAAAACGAGAATGGAGGTTTTTAACTTTAACAAAATAAGAACTTTTTCGATTGATACTATTAAAATCATCTTTGACGACTTCAAAAATGATATATTTTAAGAAGTACTAATATTCTAAGCAACTTTAATTCTTCAACTTTTTTATTTTGAGATTGTTTAGATGGTGTTTGGTAAAGAGAGATAAAGTTAATGTTTAGAGAGAGAAAGTTCCAAAAAAGATGATTTTCGAAAATCGAAAATGTAGTTCCATAGAAAATATGACATTG
Organism: Euphorbia lathyris; assembly: GCF_963576675.1. NCBI lineage: Eukaryota > Viridiplantae > Streptophyta > Magnoliopsida > Malpighiales > Euphorbiaceae > Euphorbia > Euphorbia lathyris. Next base: position 39,360,680 of record NC_088917.1, on the reverse strand, counting down.
AACAACTTTAATTCTTGAAAATTTTCAGGTCGTTAAAGATGGTTTTAATAGCATTAATCCAGGTTTGAAACCTCAATCCTTATTCTGACAAAAAGTAAACCACATCCCTTTATCTGAAAATTAGTGAAACCACAATGGTTTTATTTGAACTTTACCCTTTATTTTATTGTTGTAGCATTTTGCATAGAAGCATTGTGATTCAGATTATAATGGTATGATTTTGGAAATAGTGATGAAGTTTCTGAGATGCAATGACTAAGACATGTGCTAGTTTTTCGAGCTTCAAATATTTCATTTCGACATCTCTGAGAACTTTGGTGCAATAGTATACAAAAAAATTGCTCAGTGGCTTCTTCCCAAACGAGAACTATGTCACTTATTCAACTGCAACACTTATATACATATATAAATTTCACCTAAAAGTGGACGGCTAAATATGGTAGTAAGGCCAAGAATATTTGAGATCTTCAACGATTGTAATTTATTTAGCTTAATTTGACTATTGACTAGCACTAAAAGGTCGATGAAAATAAAATTTAGAAAGTAGACAATTATTAAAAAAAAAAAAAAAAAAACTAACTAATGTAATACGTAGAAACATATATGGAGTTAGTTAAATAACATATACTTACACACATATTTTAGAGAGAGAGTGAAAATATTTATTACTTAGTGTTTGCTTTTAACAGACACTTTGTCTCCTATTTAGAATTAAAAGGTAAAAAACAATTCCAAGAAATGGAAATAAATATGAACTTAATTAACAGGTCTAACTTTCTAATACCGTGTTTCCTTATCATTTTACTAAACACTTTTTTGTCTCCTATTTAGAATTAAAAGGTAAAAAACAGTTTTTCATTCTAATTGAACTACAACAGTAAGTTATAACAATAAGCTCTATAAAATCTTAGAGTAATCATATTATTTCTAAAATTGGATAGGTATGGAAAAGTACACGCAACCTAATAACACACAAAATCAACGCATAATTTTAATGTAATTTTAGTTCTTTTAGTAAATAATATGTTATTTTTGGATTAATACAAAATTGACACACAGATGGGATTGAATTAGTGTTGACATGCTAATTCAAAAATAAAATGAATATTTAAAATTATTATTTTATTCTCTTATATTTTTATCACCTTTATCAATAAAGGTAATAAAAATTACAATTATTATTTGAAACAAGACTCCTACCTCCTTTATTGTTACAAGTCGCCCTTAACAGAGATACTAAAATAAAATATAATTTGTAAGGATATTACATGAAAAGCACCGCAACACGATATTAGCATACTTTTTGGATGATTAGAGATGATATTAAATATTTAAAAATATTACCATATCCTCCTATATTTATAAGAGTCAAATTACATGTGATCTAAAAACATGACATGAAATCGACACTAATCCGATTAAATTAATACGATTACGAGACAAAAAAAAATTGAATTGGATTAGCGTTGACTCAATTGATACTCACTCGAAAATTGATACAGCACAAACTCGATAATTGTCACCTCTATAAATGAGGAATAAATCTATGAGTTAGCTCACAAGTTCTATACTAGATACGTTACAAGTGGGTGGCCTGCGAATGAAATAACCAACTGTACTTCATCAAATAGAAGATTCAGGATTCCAACTTACACATGACACTTGCATATGCAACTCTAGACTTTGATTTACTAGGTAGTTTCTGTAAAATGTTAATAGAGATAATGAGTTTGAACAAACAAGTGAATAGAAGCCATATATATCTGAATCAACGGTAGGGTAATGGATTAAGTTGCTTCTAAGTTCCAAATAAGAAATCTCCATAAGAAACATAACATTTCCCAACAGATCTCCATAAAAGTCATACAAAAAGTGGCACAACATTCTGATGCATATCAATCAACTACCTATCCATGAACCATAAAAGAATACAAAAAACATGCTTCCAATTCTTATAGGATCAATCAATCATGCTAATTTAACATTATTTAATTTGTAGCATAGCATTTCGATCCAAATGGTCCCTAGGCTAGCATCACCTGCTCTAGTCACAATGCACAAGGGCAACAATTTCTTCATGCAAAATTAAGGAAATTTAATACTATACTAGTTAGTCACGTGTCCATAAAAGATTTTCCAGAGCTTATATTTTACAATATTCCATGTCTTATGTACAAGAACAGTAGTTTCATTTCATTGACCAATAATCATATGAGGAGTTTTATAGACATGAATACTTTGGCTTACGCACCATTACACATAGAGATTCAACAATGTGCACATCATGACAATACTAGACGGAGTATCTCCCCTGAATACTTAAATGACTTCTCAGTTTCTTCTAAACAATGGTTCTTCTCTTCTCTAGTCCAGCTCTAACAAATCAGACAAACAAACTGTGTATTAGTAACAGGCTGAGGATCCTTATAATGTTGAACATTAGATAAAGTAAACAGGAATATGAATATTACCTCCGCAACTTTATTCAGCTTGTCCCTGACATTCTGCAACAGCTGGGAAAGGTCACCGTCCCATTTATAGAATTCTAACTCCTTGCCATTAAGTATCATAGCAGCCACCTAATATGAAGAGGTAACATTTGAGTTATCCCTCCCTTGCAAACTAAAATGTCCTCGATATTATCCTAAGAGGCAGAATAACGAATTACATATATAGCTCTTGAAGACTTGGCCTTCAGGGATCTGATTGCTAAAGTAAATGACAAGCCCAAAGATGCCTTCCTAATGCATTACAAACCTCTATTCTATTCAATGGACTTATACGCATACTAATAACAAAGCTGAAGGCACACGCACATTGTTATCATTGTGCAGTCGTTTTTTTAAGAAATGAAGACATGCAAAAATTCACTAGTGTTTCTACAGTTGTAAAAATCAATGACAATTAGCAGTAGTATTGAGCTGCAACCATCCATAATGTGGAAGAAAAGTAGTAATTTTGCAGACATCATTTAAGTTAAAAGTTGTTTACCTTCCTCCCAATCATTCTACCACCGGCACTGTGGGCAAAATATATATTGTAGAAGTGGCAAATAAATGCCTGCGGATCCTTATCTGCCAATTCATTTAGATATTGAGCATATGTGAGGCCAGGAACAGAAGGCTCTGGAATGGTATAGCCTTGTTCTTTGAACCACTCCAAATCCTTTGCAAGCTTTTCAGACCTTTCAAGTCCAGTATTTTTGAACTCACCGTCTATAACAAAAGTTGTATGTTAATGAGAAAAGTAGGCATACATGCTGAAAATGTGGAAACACAGATATAAAATATATGAATTCATTTCTAGGTTAAATGAGGGCTGAATAAATTAAAAATAAGGGGGTTAAGCATGTCACTCTAAGCAAGTTGAAGGGCTAACGAGACATCCTAAATTTAGGGGGCGATCATTTTTTAGGACCAAGTTTAGGGGCCCCTGATGTATTGAGCCTTAAAGGAGGGTTAAAACTTAAGACACCAGGGGTAAGCTTTGCATCCAAAACATGATGAAGCCATCAAAACCAAGTATTGACTTTATGCCAAACCGTTAACAGCATAACATGTGCAGCTACACCACAAAACATGTAAATATTATTTATCAAGTTTATCTAATGAGGGAGAATTTAAACATGACCGGAAACCAGCAATAGAATGTCAAATTGGCACCACTTAGTCGCGAAAAGGATTCCTAATTTGTGGCCAGAATAAATGCAAGGAAATAGTAATAATAATAATAAAAAGATATGAGGCCATTCTTCCAAGGAAAGAATACCTAACTAACTGCTATTCATCCAAGTCGAAGAAAAGCATGAACAGATTAATTCACGAAGCGGGCATCGAAAAGAAAACTCACAGAATGGATAAGCGGCTACTTCAACAATCCGTTCAAGGGTATCATACACCAACTTGCTATCGACTAAAAACTTCAAGTAGCCGTGAACAGAAGGGTCCCATTTAGGAATAGCCTGCTCCTCGGGCTTCTGAACCTCTTTCTCCCCTTCTTTAGCCTGTTCCCTTGTATGCAATTTCATAGCCACAAACCTCATCTCCTCAACAAAGCCCTTAGCCTCTCCAGGGTAACGCTTACTGGGCTTCTCGGCCGTGGTGGCCGCGATAATAGAAGCAGCTTTCAAAGGCATAGTAGGAATTCTAACAGGAACTTGAAATTGAAAAGAAACAGTTTTGGACTGAAAATTGGAGGAGAGAGAGAGAGAGAGAGAAGGGGGAAGTTGGAGATTGGATGTGTTAAATAAAGATTGAGATTGAGAAATAGGATTAAGAGAAGCCATATTGTCAAACCAAAGATAAACAGAAAGGGAAAGGGAAAGAAGAGTATACGGCACCTAAAGATTAAAGAAATCAGCAATAAAATAAAAATAGAAGTCGAGGGAGGGCTGTAATGGCTGTTGAAGTAGTATTCAAGACAAAGCGATGGATGCAGATGCAGATGCAGCAGGGGAGAGAAGAGAGGAAACAAAAAAAAAAGAATTAAAGTATGTATGGGTCTGCTGTTTCTCTGTCTTGTGTCTGTCTACATATTATGGCCATTTCATATAAAAAACAAAAAGGATTAGGCAAGAGGACTTAATCTTTGTCAAACGACGCCGTTTTGGGCAGACGCTGACGGTTTAATGGAACGTGCCGTGGAGAATCATGGAATGAAACAGACAGACAGACAACCAAACACGAATTCCAGCGGCGAAGCAGGGTATACGTTTTCTTACTGAATTTTTTTTTCAAAATGTTTACTCGGCAGAAGACAACCATATTAAACTTTGAAAATACGTTTTTTCATCATCTGGTACTTTTAAATTAAAATTTGAGATGGGTCAAGTGGTTGATGATGGGGTGACCTCAGTTGAATACACGATCACACATGGGAATAACGAAGTAGATCTTATCATTCCAACACGTGGCCTAAGACAAGGAGACTCGCGAAAATCCATTCTATTTTTTTATATGTGCTTAAAGGTTAAGTGAATTATTATATTCAGTCATGAATTCCCATCTCTAGTCTTGTGAAAATATCGAACTATTCTTTATCTAAAATTTGAAAAAACACAAAACCTCTCAAACACCATACACACTTTTTGATCAAATCCGGACTAATTTGTGAATCAACACATAGAGCGTAACAACAACCATAAAGGGAAAGCGAAAATGATAAGATTTACCGTTTTTGTTTTTTGATTTAAGCTTAAAAATGGAATCTGTGGGTGATTTTTCAAAAACGCTAGAATCACAGTCGGACGTATGAACATCACGCCCGACTTACGGTTCCGGCGTATGAATATCACGCCCGACTTGTGGTTTGGGTGTGATAGTCTCATGCCCGCACCATAGGTCGGGCGTGATATTCATACGCCGGAACCGTAGGTCGGGCGTGATGTTCATACGTCCAAAGGGTTTTTGAATTTTTTAAAAAAAAAAATTATATTTACATTTTAATTAAATTGTTAAATGTTTAGATTAATTTGGGGTTTAATTTATATGTGAAATTTTGATATTAATTTGATTATAATTTATATGTTAAATTTTTAGATTAATTTAGTGTAATTTTGTAGATTTTTAGTTAAATTTAATTAAATTTTTGTAATTTTTCGTTTGTTTAATTTAGTTTAACTAAATCTTTATTGGGTAAATTCCAAAAAAAACCCCTGTGGTTTGATGTTATTCCAAAAAAACCCTTGTGGTTTGTTATTACAAAAAAAAGGACTGTGGTTTGCGCCGTTAACCAAAAAACGAAAAATGGCTTAACGGTGTTAAAATGCTGACGTGACACAGGGGGTAAGGTTGGAAATTCGAATTTTTTTTATTTTTTATTTTTTTCCCTCTCTCTCATCCTTCTTCTTCTTCTCTCCTCCTTCTTCATCTTCTCCTTCTCCTCCTTCTTCTCCTTCTTCTTCTTCTTTTTCTTTTTCCTTTTTCTTCTTCTTCCTTCTTATTCTTCCTTTTTTTTTAAAGTTTCCAGAAATCTGGAAAATTTCCAGATTTCTGGATTTTCCCCAAAAATACGAAGATTTTCCAGATTTCCGGAGTATATGATTTAAACTTTCCACTTTGCAATCATCTGCCTCCTTGAGAGAATGTCGAAACAGAACGGGAACCACTGGTCATAGCAAGGATAAACGAATCAATCTCAAATACGATTAGTTAGAAACAATCAACAGAAATTGAAAATCTCAGCAAACAAACCTTGAAGTTCAGGAATTGATTGGGTTTGACAGAAAAGGTTGATGGTGGAGTCGGATTGAGCGACGGATTGGGTTTTCTCTTTTATCAAACATATATGCATGGATCCTGAAGTGTCTAAAATTGGGGATGAAACATCAGAAATGGAGAAAGGAAAAATAAATTGGGATGAGAGGAATAGAAAGCCAAGCAATTCCCCAAATAACCAACACCGAAGCCCCAATTTACACATTTCTTTGTTTTTGAAACTTTTAAGGCAGAAAAGCTTATAATTTCAGAAGCAAAAGCATAAGAACTCAATCAATTCCCCCATCGTTATTTCGCATAAAATCAAGCTTATTAGCACCTAATATTTATCAGAAATCGAGAGGGGAAATGGCATAAGGATAAACTTCAAGATAATTTCGCACCTATCTTACTTTGAAAAATAAGAGAGCTCGACTGTAAATGGAGGTGAAGATGGTGGAGTCCGACCAGCGGAGGTTCCGGTTTTGGTGCCGTTTCTGATGGTGGAGTCCGACAAGCGGAGATGTTGATCTGATGAGGATTCTTTGAGCCGTGGAGGTGGAGGAGGTTTGAGGAAGAGAAGGAAGAAGAAGAAGAAGAAGAAGGAAGAAGGAAGAAGATGAAGGAGGAGAGAGAAGAAGGAGGAGAGAGAAGAGGGAAAAAAATAAAAAAAAAATTGATTTTCCCGTTTTACCCTTGTGCCACGTCAGCACTTTAACGGTGTTAAGCCAATTTCCGTTTTTCGGGTAACGGCGCAAACCACAGTCCTTTTTTTTTGTAATAACAAACCACAAGGGTTTTTTTGGAACAACATCAAACCACATGGGTTTTTTTTGGAATTTACCCATCTTTATTTTGTTAATTAAGGTATTTACGGGTTTAATTCAATAGCGGACTAATTTTTTTTGCCCTCCCGATACGCGGGCGTGTGGTTATCATGCCCCACCGTGAGGTCGGGCGTGTGGCTATCACGCCTCACCGTGTGGTCGGGCGTGATAGCCCCACGCCTCACCTTGTGGTCGGGCGTGATACGGTGAGGCGTGATAGCCACACGCCCGCGTGTCGGGAGAGCAAAAAAAATAGCATTTTCCCACCCTTAACCCATGAAAGGGCATTTTCGTCCTTTCACGAGGCTAGGGGTGGGAATTTGAGGCTGGGTATAACAACACCCAAGGTTAATCCTGCTTTCGGCTCAAGAAAATACGGGACAAATCTATGGCTGTTGTATTGCACAATCCGCACCGTGCATCTCACATTTTTTTTTCTCCAGACGACTGCATGTTGTTTTTTAGGGTTAACTCTAATGAACACTACGCCAAAACCCTCTTCAGACGACGGTTAAAAACCGTCGTCCCGCACAATATAAATCTGTCACAGGGCTCGCTGCCGTCTGATAAGGCATCAGACGACGGTCGAGTTCTGTCATCTTTCGCAGCGACAGACGACATGCGCTTCCTAAGCGTCTGTCATTTTTTCCATGTTACAACAACGTTCAACTTAGTTGAAACCGTAGTATTGGCTGATTTCTAATGACAACTTTTTTTATATATACTGTCATTGTAGTATGTAAAACCATAGACCTTTTTCTTGTCATACGACATTTTTTTATTATTGTTTGTCATTGTAGATAAGTTATGACGATAGTTTTCCTCTTTATTGCTGTTGTTTGAAGGTGTTTCAGTTGACGTTGTCTTTAAATTTTTTGTCTTGTGCGTGGATTTCACATGACATTTTTCATTTAATAAAATGTCATAAAAGTCAATCAAATTTGACTACGTTAATTGTAAGACGACAATCCTATTTTTTATTTATGTCATCTTAGCGTTTTAGTCATGATATTATTTCATTACCTTGGTATCGTGTCACGCGTCATAATATGACAATTTTTTTAATTTTGCGCTCATTCATTAATGCATTAGACGCCAGATTTTTTATCCCAACTGTGTCGCAAAACCTGTAACCCTTTCATGCACATGTACATACTGCAATTGAAATTACATGATAGTACTACTCCAATCACAACCAAGCTATAAACTTCATATATAACTTAACTATCCATTATTTATATAATATGTACACCAGTTGTGCACAATATATACACATAGAACCAGTGGGATATCATTGTACGAAAATATGCACCAAAAAAAGACCCAAAATATGCACAACAACAAGTGTACCACAAACCGATAATCATATTGTACGAAAACAGGATTACATACACAATCCATTGTCACTTCAAGTAAAGCACGTGATCTGCCCATTCTGTGCAGAGATGATCCAAATCCGAATGACTGTAACTCAATCCACACTTGTTTATCCACTACAAAACATAAATGCTTTACTATTAGGAATTTGCTCTATATCACTGATAACAACTGCATATATCTGAACATTATTATGGTAATAAATTATGGTACCTTTGCAACAAAGTGTAATTCCTTATCCATGACGATCTCTCGCATGTACAACATTACCCAAAAATCACATGTTTTATCATCTCGTTGCTCAGGTATCCCCTGTGGCACGGAATATAATGGTTAGATCCCAAAAAAGACAATATACACTTGCTTGTGTAACTGTAAAACTCACTAGAAGCGGTGTCATCTTCAACTTGGTCTTCGTCACCTTCTTTGGGTCTTTCTGAGCATAGTATAACTTCACCGCATTGCAACAAGTGTAACAACATGTGTGCGTATGTGAGTAACTATTTGAATGCGAACACATTAAAGGCATTTTGTAACTTACTTGCTGACAACATCCGTCCATTCTGTGGAATTTGGCAATCTCCTTTTCAATGGATCTAACCAATATGATTTTTTCTTCTCAATGTCAACAACAGTCAGAGTCCAATATGATCTGCAAACAATAGCCATTTCAGCTGTATCAATATCAGATAATCAACTAATAAACACACAGTACAAAGGATTCATAGTTACCCTGAGTTGTAAAGAATAAGGAATAAAGAATTAGCACCACCCTGTTTGAACTGATCCATCAACTCCTTCGAGCGGTTCGTTGGAGTTTTCTTAGTTCCAAGAGCAAAAGTGGTACATGGATCAACAAATAACACCATTTCTTCCATTCGTGCTTTTTTCAAGACATGGTATAGATAACTGGGAAAATACATGTATTAGTGTTGATGAAATAGATATCCAAATTAATAAATTTGTGTATTGTATTCATGTACCTCATGTAAAATGTAATTGTATCCAAATTAAACACACATTATGCATCCAAAGAAATAATCGAAACACATAATACAACCAACGAAATAAATGAATATTACCTCAACAGATTTGACACTACATAGCACCTTTGGCCATGCTACAATAGACCCCATTGCCTCCCTAACAACTTCCATTTCACCTTTTATCGGGTATGGCAGACATGCAGCTCCATCATCAAATGACACAATCTCCACTCTATAATTGTCCTTTCCCAGTGGTCGCCCATTAGGGATGGCAATGGGTAGTGTACCCGCGGGTACCCGGCACTACCCGACCCTAATGGGACTACCTGTACCCTGTATAAAAGGGTATGAGATGAAAACCATTATCTGTTAGGGTAATGGGACGGGTATGGGAATACCCCCTAGGGTACCCGTTACCCGTCATAAAAAAAATTATATCAATAAATATCATTGTTTTTTAGATGTAAGACATGAAATTTAAACCCCAACCATTTATTTTTCAACAATTGAGTATACCATTAAGCTACTTTATTCTTATTAATTAAGGTTCAATTTATTCAATTTTTAGATTGATGATTTATTAAATTTATAGTTTGTTAAATTTGTAATATCTTTTTATTTATTGATTCTTAACGGGTAAGGGTACCCGTGAGTACCCGCGAATTAAATGGGAAGGGTATGGGATGCAAAAAGTATACTCGTTAGGGTAATGGGACGGGTACAAGTAATTAAAAAATAAAAGGGTAAGAGTTTGGGAATGACATTACCCGCGGGTACCCTACCCGTTGCCATCCCTATCGCCCATGGATTGTCTGCTCTTCTAGGTCAATTTCTGATTGTAGCAATCTCCCATGTACAACAATCTTCCCACTCTCTTCCACTAACAATGCAACCTCAATGTCTAGTACATTGTCCTGATTCAACAATTTCAAATATAAGTGATAAATTCAACAAGCTGACAATCATAATAACCGTTTATCTCTGAGATCGTTGGAATCTCATATCTTGCGCCTTCACCAACAACTTCCTCTTCTATGGTATTAGAGACCTCTAAAACCAACTTCTTCTTCTTCGCCACAGCTTCATATTTCCCTAATATCTCCTCTCTATTGACATCATCTCGATTACAACTACCTTCTCCTGATTTGCCATTGTAAGTTGTTGGTGCAGCTGCTGGGGATTCCGCAGTCGTAACCCCCTTGGACACAAGTTTCTCCATTCGATCTAGTTTTTGGACCATTTTCGCTTCAGACTTCTTTAACTCATCTTGATACATCTCATGTATCTTCTTCAATTCTTCATCATGTTTCCTTGTTGACTCTTCCTCCCACTTTGCCCTTTCTGTTTCAACAATGCTTGCAACTCTTCAGCTCGCTTCTTTCTTCCCTTCTTCTGACCCGATAGCTTGAAGAATACTACCAGCTTCACATCACCCACTCCTCTAACCCTGCCACTATGTTTTGGATTCCCTAGTACCTCAGTTAGCACATCCTTACTACCCTTGGCTTTAAACACACCTTCAGCCTCCTCCTTTTCCAGTTTCAACTATGGAAATAAACATATATACATCAGTTATACATATGCGTTTTTTTTTAATTACATTGTGTATTTGAATAAATGCTACTTACAATTTTTTTAACCGCCTCCTCTACTTCAGTGTCCTTAAAATTTCCCAGTTTGTCTTGCCTTCCCTTTATCCAATATGTGTGTCTGCTGATTTTTTCGACTTCCTCTTTTGATAGCTCTGAGGTCTGCCATATAGTACAAATAATATCAATAATCATACAAATCTAAAGTCTGAAAATAGACAATAAACGACCATACCATTTCAACCTGGATTCCTCTGTACCCCTTGCGAGACATCTGGTGGTTGTACTTGTTCTTTTGCCGCTTGGATATCTGCACTTGGCGGATTTCCTAAACAATAAAGCCATATATGTGTATTTGTTAGCACGGCACATACAAACTAACAAATTAAGATTAAAGCATATACGTAAATCAAATGGCAAACCATGTGCTAATTTGTAAGCCGATCGGATACAAACTGATGCTAGTCGTCCTTATTCATGAACCGGTAGTCATCAGGAACCTTTTGCAAGACTTCAACATCATCCTTGTGGGGCATGATATACTTGGACGTAAGTAAAGACTTGAAGTTCCTCCATTTGGTTGCAGCAGAAACCAGGACTTCCTTCTTTTGACTCGGTGATAGCACAAACAACGACTAAAGAACGACATACAAGTACGTCTAAAGAACAACATACAAATAACGTCTAAAGAAAAACATACAAATAACGTCTAAAGAACAACATACAAATATGTGTATACCGTAACAGATTCCCAAAGTTGTTCCTTTACATCAGATGGCACTTGCCTCCAGTCTTTATACGCGATGGATATCCTTGTGCGTTTCAACACTCCTATATAGGATTGCATCCACCCAAACTCTTTTCCAATAGGATCTCCATGGCGATTATACTTAATGTCCATCTGAATCATGGTTTAGGTCAGCCTTGTTGGTCCCTTGTAAGGTTGCAAATATAGTTCCAAGGGGGGGTTAGGAACTATTTTACCCTTTTTGAATGATTAGGGCAAATTTCTTTTTCTTAAGAAAAGATTATATGACAGCGGCGCTGATCAATCGACAAGACACTGGCTTAGTCAACTAGTGACTAGGTCAGTTTCGTTGCTTAGGTCAGGAAATAGCACTTAGAGTCTATTCCTGAACTAATTTGTTGGCAGCGCACAACTCAGCTTGACCTCTTTTACTTGGTCAGTTTCAGTTTGTTTTAAGCAAGCAATATAAATAAGGAGTTAAGGTTTAGAAATACTTCACTCAGCAGATTTATCCAGGTTCGGCTTCTTCTAAGCCTACGTCCTGTCCCCGGAACACTTCCGAGATTTCAAATCCTCTACTGAGCTCTTTAAAGGTAGAGCCTCAAACCTTTTACAATATCAGCAATTAAGTATGACAAGAGTACCTTCCTCTATACTTCTACTCAATCCTAATCTCCCCATTTTGTTTCGACATTTAAAGAAAAGTCCACGATACAGCTTCCTGCGCCTTCTGAACTTTTCCCAAAGTAGAAATACTTTGTCTAGAAGTTGAACATTGTCTGCCGCTGTCCAGACTGCATTGTCGTCCAACTCAGCAGCTTCCACTTGAAGCTTTTGCCACGAAGGCTTCTCGATCCTTCTCTTGCTGAGTCATCGTTTTACTTGATACGGCTTCGTTTTGAACTCTTGAGCCGAATGGTCTTGATGTGTTGATTTGGGCTTGACTTCCACTTTGTGGGCTTTTGGGCTTTTTAATCTTAATGTCTTATAAACAACTAAACTCAACATTGAACAAACACATTAGTGTAATAAATCAAAGCATTTAAATTTAATGTGTTAGAATATTTTTATCATCACTTAAATAATTTTGTCAAATCAAAATCATGTGGAAAGGTGTTTCAACAAAACCATGTTGGTCCCGTGTAACGTAGTAGAGTTAGTTCCAAGGGGGGGGTTAGGAATTATTTTAACTTTTTATTAATTAACGCTGACTTAATTTAAGATTTGATGTTTTAACTCAGTTTTAGGTCAGCACGACTGAGTATGGTGTGAGACATCTTTAGACAGACACTGACTAGAGCTGTTTCAATAGTGAGTTGGGAAGTAACACTTAGGTCAATTTCCAACTCAGCTCTCAGATTACTCAGCTTCAGCATGTATAGATTATTTTACTGAGTAATGTTAAGCAAGCAAAACATATATATATATATATATATATATATATATATATATATATCTCAAGAGAAAGGGTTAGAAGTTACTCAGCAGACTTATCCTGGTTCGGCCTCTCCGCCTACGTCCAGTCCCCGGAATCCTTCCGAGCTTTTTCAATCCTCTACTGAAATCTTTAAAGGTAGAGCACAAACCGTTTACAATAGCAACTGAGTATGCAAGAGTATCGTCCTCTATTCGTCTACTCAATCCTATCTACCACTGAGTACTATAACCGAGTACTCAACTTCTTTCTACCACTAAGTACTATAACCGAGTACTCAGCTTCTCTAACCTTTTACAAATGATACAAGATTTGTTCTCACTTAGTTAAGAACACTTTAGATGAATAAAATCACTCTAGACTTTTACACAAAAATAGGAGTTGGTGTAAGAGCTTGCTTTTTCTTTTTCAGACAGCTTCTATTTTGGATTTTGCAAATGAATTAACTTGATGAAGATTTGCTTGTCTATCTTGTATTTAATCCAAGTGATGAATTGGCCTTTTATAGTGATCTTTGAGGCGCCAATGATTTGAATCCCGATATAGCCGTTGTGGGGAAACGGTCTTCATTCGTCATCACTTGATCAGCACTCAGTGCCACAGGCCAATCATGTCTTCTGATTTCGTCAGGAGCCAGGTTTGTCTTCTTACGCCAGGTTTGTCTTCTAGTAAATGTCAGATGGTCCATGCTCTTTCTCGAAAAAGTCTTCCAGACAGATTTCTGAGACTTCTGATTATTTCAGAAAATTGTCAGACCTTGTCTTCCAAGTTGACGGATCATTGACGTTGACCTGACGACTACTCAGCTTGACTCAGCGGCTTCGCCTTCAAGCTTTTCTGAAGAAGACATTTCCTTCGCTAAGCTGAGTTGCATTTTACTCAGCTTCTGCTATGTAACTTGCGTCTGCTGACTTTGTCTTATAAACTTTTAGTTCCTGTTCTTATTAATTAACTTACTCAACATTGAACAAACACATTAGTACAATTAAATCAAAGCACTTAAATTTAATTGTTTAATTATGGGATTAACTTAAATAATTTTGTCAAATCAAAATCATGTGGAAATGTGTTTCAATAAACCATTCATCTTGGTGGATTTAGTACAACCAGGATACAAAGGCTTGTCTCCATCATGAAAGAAATGCATAAATTCATCGGACTCTGCTGAGCACCCATCTTCTTCTAAGTCTCTCCTAAGTCATGGTTCATTTCAACTGTTTCAGAACTCTCACTTATATGATTTGAGTCTGCAATAAAACACTCACCGTGCTATACCCAAGTTGTATATATTTTCATAATTCCATTACAAATTAAATGATCCTTAATGAAGTTAATACTACCACCTCTAAGGTTACAACATTTGACACAAGGACAGAAAATATAGTTTGAGTTTGTAGCATTATCAGTTGCAAACTTCAGAAACTCTTGTAAGCATATTCTAAACTGTAGTGATCTCCTATCAGCTACTATCCATGATTTATCCATCTTGAACAAACATAATCTATAATCAGTTGTATTCTAACTAATAATTAACAATAAACGCATACATTGACAAACAACAAACATCAGAGAAACCCAAAATGTATATGTAAATGTATCTGCAAGACTATAAACCCAGCATCAAAAGTACATGAAATAATCATCCAAAGTAAACCCAGCATCAAAAGTACATGAAAAAATCATCCAATTAGAACAGCATTGACAAAAATTCAGATAAACATAAAAAATAAACAGATATACTAAAACCACATAAAACCCTTATTTCAGAATGTCAATACCTAATTTTAAGCAAACAAACTTCGAATTACAGAAAGAATGTGCAGTAGATTAAGTCAAAACTAACATGCAGATAATATAATAATTTCAAGAACAATCGTCATGAATATAGTGTAATGTCTTAAATAAACCCTAAAACGAACCTTACCGAGATGAAGAATTAACGAGTTAGAAGACGATTCACCCGATTGACAGAGATAAAGCAAGCAGGAGAAGATGAATTTTGTTTAGGGTTTTTGTAGAGGTGGAGATCGAAGGAGAAGAGCAGTTCGAAAGTCTGGTTTAGGTTAAAATGGCCTTATATACCGCGTTCTTTTTTAAGCGCGCAAAATAAAAGTTAGAGTTTTTGCTCGCCCGCTTTTCTAAGTTTTGGTTGCCGCTTTTTTATTTTCGTATAACAATGACAGTCATTTATTTGAAGTGTCGTCTGATGCTTAAGTGACTTTTCCATCAAAATCGCATTCTTTTGGGATGACAGCATACTGTAACCGTAACGTCATCTGAGACGCGAGCGCATTTTTTATTTCGCCTTCCGATGACATAGAATTAAAATACTGTCACGAAATATATTCAGACGACACGAAAACAAATATCTATCATGTATCTTGTGTCATGTGAAAGGAAAAATGGTATAGTGGAAGCTTCACTTATAAGGGACTATTTGCAAGTGTATGAGTCAGCCTCGGGGCAACAGGTAAACTTTTAAAAATCAGCAATGTTGTTCAGTGCGAATACTACACCGGAAGCTAAGGGCCAAATGCTTATAGCGCTCGAAGTACAAGAAGTAAACAGCCATGGCCTTTACTTGGGTGCACCGAATGAGGTTGGTAGAAGTAAATTACAGACTTTTGGGTACCTCAAGGATAGAGTTAGGAACCGAATCACCAATTGAAAAGAGAAGTTCCTCTCCCGAGCCGTAAAGGAAGTCTTAATCAAATCAGTGATCCAAGCCATTCCAACATTTATTATAAGCATCTTTTTCATTCCAGATCAATTTTGTTCGGAGATAAATAGCTTAGGGAGTCGCTTCTGGTGGAACAATTCAAGCAGTACTAACCATGGAATCTCTTGGGTAAGTTGGAAGCAAATGTGTAAGGCTAAATCGCAGGGTGGTTTACGTTTCCGTGATCTCCGAGGTTTCAACTTGGCCCTATTAGCAAAGCAAGGATGGAGAGTCCTTCTGAATCCTCATTCGCTTATTACGCGAATCCTAAAGGCGAGGTATTTCCCGACTTCACACTTTCTCAAAGCGGAAGTGGGTCATAACCCTTCATACATCTGGAGCACTTACGGATTTGTGGATGGAGCCATGGCTTCCAGACATTAATCACCCCTTCCCTGATAGTCGGACGGATCTCACCATTGGTGATGGTACGACAAACTCCTTACTCTTGAGCGATGGAAGATGGAACCTGGAATTATTAAGCAATCATTTCTCTCTACGGGATCAAAGTCTAATTTGATCCATTCCAAGGAGGATGCTATCAAAGACGAACGGTTGGCTGTGGAGCGCTGAACGAAATGGTTGTTACTTAGTTTGCAGTGGATATCAAATTTTCATGTCCTCTAGCACAGATCCTAGCACCCTACCACAAATCGATTGGAGGCCCATATGGCGTGTTAACGCTGCTTCAAAGATCAGGAATTTTCTCTGATAATTGTTATCGCACAGTTTACCGACCATGGCAAATCTGGAATGGAGGCGTAGTTCCCTCGCCAACTTATGCCCGATCGGCAAACAGCCTGGTAAAGACAAAACCCATGCCTTCCTTAGGTGTGAGATAACGACAAGAGCGTGGGAGATTCACTTCGGGGACATACAGATGTCAGAATGGGTGCTAGCGGAAGTGTCAGGTAGCGGGATCGAAGAGCTATCAAAAGTGGTTAGTCTACTATGGACGCTTTGGCGAAATCAGAATCAAGTAGTTTGGAAAGGATACTCGGAGGTGGTTGCTAGAATTGTCGAAATGGCTGAAGTAGAAGTAAATAATTGGAATAATTCACATATCTCTTGTTCAAGATATAGACCTAGTACTGGGGTCCCAATGACCAGATGGAAGTATCCATAGGTAGACTTTTTGGCCTGTAACGTTGATGCAGGCATTTTTAATGAACAAGGCTACTGCCCATACGGCTTTCTACTTCGGGATTCGTCAGGCACCTGCACATTGCTACTCATGCCGCAATGGATGGTGTTTACAAACCTATTGTGGCCAAAGCAATGGTCGTTAAGGAGGCTCTATCATGGTTGAAGGAGAATAACTTAAGCAATATGGTGATTAGATCTGACTGTTTGTCCGTGGTTCAAACAATCAATAACTCATCCTTTAATCTTTCTTATTTATGCGAAATTATTTCTGATTGTATTTCTTTAAAGCGAGCATTAAACAATGTCTCAATTTCCTTTGTCAAACGATCAGCGAACTCTGCGGCATATAACTTAGTAAATGCTATAGAGTCAGTTTATGTTCGTATGGAGTGAGATGGTCCCCCTCCTTTTTTGTCTGATATTCTTTTGGCTGAATCTTATTAATAAAGTTCCTATTCTTTAAAAAAAATTAAAATTTGAGAAGAGAGAGCTAGTAGAGAATATCTCTCTATTTTTAGTGTCCTTCTTATTTTATTTTTTATTAATAATTTATTATTAATGAGTCTTTTTCCACTCATTATTTATAAATATAATAATAATTAATAATTGCATTATAAGGGAGAGTAGTGTCCACCATAAGGAACTTTGCCATTTTGGTCTCGAATCCCGATTTCCACATCTAAACGAATATTGCCCAGTAGGGGCACCATATGGCTGCTTATCCCCACTAGAGGAGCCGTGCTAG
This sequence comes from Euphorbia lathyris, assembly GCF_963576675.1. NCBI lineage: Eukaryota > Viridiplantae > Streptophyta > Magnoliopsida > Malpighiales > Euphorbiaceae > Euphorbia > Euphorbia lathyris. The sequence goes on along the minus strand of NC_088917.1, from coordinate 39,342,914 downwards.
TGGTTAGCCTTCCTTCCTTAATATTAAAGCTTTCAAAAACTTTGTGTGTAATGATATAGACTGAACTGCCCGTGTTGCTCTTTTACTCTCTCTACCGTGTTAGCTTCTTCTCGCTTTCTCTTGGTTTGCGAGCCTCTGGAAATCATGTTGATCACTCCCCGAGGGGCTCGACCCTCTTACCTTTTCTCCTTCTCTCTTTTGGTTTCCTCTCCATATTTCTTGAGGAAGTAGTCGAGCTTACCACTTTCTACCAGCTTCTCCAGTTCTAAGATTAGCTGTTTGCATCTTCTGTTTTATGTCCTTCATTTTAATGGAAGTGAGTATTTCCCATTACTCCGACCCTTTTTAGCTTTGTTGGGTACTCTATTCGTATTTTATTGTCTTCAACCCAAAAAAGCATCTCTTTCCGGGGAGCATTAAACGATAGTTATGCTTTATCTCTTTGCTCCTAAGGCTTGTTGATGCTTTGGTCTCTTCTATATTTTTCTCGGGAAGGTTTATTACCTCCAGGTGTGGGCTCTTTTCTTAATAAAAGGTTCGGCTTGTGCTCTTCCCACCGTGTATAGCTTTGGGCCCTCTTCATATGGTCACGGAAGTCCTTCGGCTTAGCTGTTATGATGCTTTGTTGCAAGGCTCTACTTCGGCAGTTACTCGCCATAGCGTCAATGACTCCTCTGATGCTAAACTCCTTAGCCTAAATGGCCAATGCCTAAAATTTTTCAATAAATTGGGCCAACGTCTCTTCTTCATCCTGGACTGTACGATTGAGATCTTGCATCATTTTTCCTTCGGGTATTGAAGTGACGAAATGATCCACGAAAGACTTAGTGATTTGGTTGAAGTCGTAGGTCGATTCGGGCAAGACTTTCTCATACCAAAAGGCTGCAGATTCCTTTAGGGTCGTAGGAAAAAGACGACATAATACTGCATCTGTGGCAATGGTTGCCTCCATGATTCTTCGAAAATTCTTAACATGTGTGACTGGATCCCCAATTCCTCTATATTGGCCGAAAGTTAGGATTCGAAAACCCCTAAGCATCGGTTATCGCTGAATTTCCCTAGATAAAGGTGTGCAAGTATCTAAGAAGCCCGAGTATCCATCCTTTGTGTTGTTTCTTTTCAGCGCATCTTTTCTGAGGAGTTCCAATACGTCCTCCTTACTAAAAGGGGTGGCCTCCTTTGGCTTTGGCTTTGGCTTATCTGCCTCCGGACGACTGTGCCAGTGGCCCGATGGTTTGGACGGGGTACGATTTCTGTTACAACCCTGAGGTTGATCCTTCTCTCTTGGCTTTTCATATTTGCGTGGATGAGGCATCGACCGGGAATATCTCCTTGTTGGTGATATGCTTTGGAAGCATGTCTTCAGAGTTCTAGTGGACTCATGTCCGGACTCTGCTGCCTGAACGAGCTTATTTCGGAGATCCTCTCTTGCCTTTTTTTAGTTGTCGTTGGAGAATGACCATCTCCCATTTGTGGGATGTTTTCGCCTCGTCCATCTCCTTTTGCATGGCGATCATATTCGGATCAAATCTCTGGGACACCTCCTCTACCAACAGTTGGTACTGAGGATCCAGTTAGGCCGAACCTCTTCATCATTGTTTAAAAGAACTTCTAATTGAATTCGTTGGGATGTAGCCATAACTAGATATTCTGAATAATTGCGGAAGATTGTTCGATCCACGTACATCGCACCAATGATAACTTGTTACCTATATATGATCACGTGCCTTAACTTCTAGTTCAATCTGATGTCGTAATGGATCTACAAAACAAGATGGAGGTCAGACGGGGCCGTAGTCCGACAAACCCGCTCTGATGCCTAAGTCAATTTTATGATTAGATCGGATTGAAGAGTAAAAACAAGCTTAGAGATATTAGTTAATGTACAGAACCTTCTACTCATACATGTCTATTTATAGTGCTTGATTAGATTAAGATTGTCACCTCTTTAGGAATCCTTATGAGTTTAGGATTCCTATTCCCTTAAGGAATCATTTATCTCATAGGATTCTGAAAGGTTCTTTTCTAATTGAGGCTAAAGTTATGCGTATTGGTCTCAGACCTTGTTTAGATGTCGTTGGGCCGCTTCATTGTTGGGCCGGGATTGTTGTCGTTAGTTATGACTATTGCTTTAAATACTATGTGGCCTTTTATCCATAAAAAAGTGACCATGGATGACATCATTTTTTGCATAATATCTGTAAAATCATACATTGGAAAGGAATTACAAGAAAGAATTTGTAAGAGGTATTCCAATATTGCATCCTTCATAATATCTAATTCCAGTTTAATTAAACATTTTACATCAGTGTCAGTATCTAAGACATGCATAAGAATATGCACCAAAGGTAACTCATAAAGATACATATAATAAAAAAACTATATATATAAAAAAAAAAGAAAAAAAGAAGGTAATTTGTGGTTTGATCTCCCGTTCCATTTATTTGGCTACCTGTTCCAGTATAGGAACCTTTTTCCAAGTATCATCGAGACCGCTAATCTGCAATGGAGGCAATGAAAAAACACTAACAGTAGAACTTCCACTCCTTATCTCCTTCAAAACTCTCAATGCTGAGATTGTGCTCTTCATGTATGAGCTATCCATGTGTTGAATTTCGCTGAGGATTCCATCGTTCTTGGAGGTGGTAGCAGAAGTTGATGGACCACAACAAGCTTCATCGCCTTCTGATGAAAATGGAGCCTCCTTTGTAGGAAAAAGGCGATCTAGCATTGTCTCGCACTCTTTCACAAGTTTGTATAGCATGTCTGTAGTGAAAAATGGCTCTTGCAGTACCTTCTGGATGAAGGGCAACCTAATCAGAGCTCCAGTTCTTTTGTCATACTTCTTCAGTATTTTTGCCAATCCTGTTCAAATATATCATTGCAAATTAGTATAACTTGTTTTGTCTGTTAGATAAAACAAGCAATCAGAATATTGGGGTAGCTCATGCTCACCTGTGTAATTAAGAGAACTATAATTCTCCAGTAAAACCATTTCTCCATGGAAGTCAACAATCTCCTTCCGAATTTTTATTATCTCCTCATTGGAGTCCTTTGCCCTTGCTACCCTATCTTGCAACTCCTGAATCCCAAATTTATACCAATTTATGAATCAGTTTCACCTATTCAATTTTCCAACTTAAATTCAACAGCACAAGTGCATTATCTTATATTTGGTTCAATTACATCATTCTCCATTCCTCTGTTTTATAACAACATATATATACCAAATCATTTCACATAAACATCAAACTGATACTCCTAACATAACAAGGATGTCTAAATTTAAGCACATAAGATCTGAGAGAAATCATGTAATGTTATATCTGGTTGCAATATTAGCAGAAACAACTATATTTTGAACACGCAACCATCACAAATATAAGTATACATAGAACAAGTAACTTGGACTTGGTATTTCAATTATACAGACCACCAAGTATTTCTTTTGAATAAAAAGGATAAATTATGGAGATAACTGAATGAAAATACATATATTTTGCCTGTCAAAATCAACAAGAGGACATTAAAATTAATTAGTGACTGACAGAGATAAACACGGAATAGTCACATGGTGGAAGAATATACCAATGGCATAATAATAATAATACTAATCGTAAATGCCCACCAGTTGTTAAAGTAACGCCCAAACGCTAACGGACTTAACCGTCCGTTTCACTATTCTTTAATCTTTTACTGCATACTAGATTTTACCACTATACGACAACGTTTCACTCAGATTTGCTATTCTGCCTTGTCGTTCACTGGTTATTTAACAACAGCACAACTAATTTCCCTCTTTAAATTACCTATTATATGCAAAAGAGAGGAGAGAATATTTTCTCGGGAACCAAACAGACAGGAAAAGAACAGGTAAAATACCTTCAATCTAATGATATACTCCTCCTCCTTCTCCACGAAGAAGGAATTGAATTTCTCGAGTTCGTCCTCAAGTAGTTTAATGAAATCGACTTCCTCTTTGGTCATGTCTCCGCTGCCACTGGTGACCGCGCAATCCCCGGCGTCTAATCTGGGGCGTTTGTTGGGCCTATCCCCGCTTTTGTTTGGCTCTATGAGCTTCAATTTTTTCTTGAGCTCCTTGTAGGAGAGAAACTTGTCTCGCCATTCAGGCGAAGTCTCTTCGATCTGGTTGCTAAGGCTCTTTCCGAACTTCATGACTTTGATTAAACCTACTCGATCGGTATTGGTTTTGAAAAGGAAGAGAGTAAGAAAGAAGGGGTGTGAAAGTGAAAGAGTGTTTGGGTGATGAGAAAAGAAGGGAAAAAGTAAAGTGAGAGAATGAAGGAAGTAGAAGGGGTGAGGTGATATAACGGAAAGGGAAGAATATTCGAGGGTTAGTCTTGGAATATCCATTTATTCTTTTCAAAGAGAGGAAGAGGATATCTCTGGTTTTATTCCCCGGAACATCACATTTTATCTTTTTTTATTTATTTATTCTCTTTTACCCTTTACGGATCTTTTGGCGAAACGTGGCACTTCCAAGTTTTTAGTAATTTATATCTTCTTCTCTTCAGCTGAGCTGGTTGGTTTTTAATATGAGTAGTTGGGGAATGTATGATTTTTGGAGAAATTTACAAAAATGACACAGCAGAGAGAGGCTCATTTACATTGGCCCATGATACCAAACTAGAGTCTTTTCATTGCCACTGGGACGTTTCCTCATGAAACCATTATAAACGGTATCACTAAACAGCTCATTAAAGGCTATAACGGCTGAAGTAAAGAATGTATCATTAATACATTAAAGGGCGTTAAATATAAGACTGTTTGGCTATCTCTTGGATGGTTACGGAATCTAGTATAAATACCCCAACTCCGAGGTATTCAAGGTGCACTTACTGATTCCCTACTTTTGTGCTTATAGTTTATTCTCATAAATATTACTGACTTAAGCATTGGAGTGTCCATAGCCGAACCCAACGACGCCTCACAAGGAAGAGCTCCGGTTGAAGATTTTTCACAAGTTATCAATTGGTACGGTGAGCATGGAGTTCTGAAATTTATAGAGTTTACACCACAAACATAATGACTTCAGAGGGGCCAAACCCTCCTCCTGGCGAGACCATCGTTCCACTCTCCGTTGGAATTACCACTCTTCCAATGGGATCGGTAATTTAGCCAACATATGAATTTTCACCTCCCTCTTCAACGAAGAAGTCCAGACCTTAGTAACAAACAACTTTGGTTAAGAAGTTGGTGACCGTATAAGGACGATGTTGGAAAACAAGTCCATAGGAAGAGTTACAATGGGCAGACCCCCAGCCCATGGACATGGAAGATGATTTGGATCGGGCAGTCACCAGAGACATTGGGATGACCTGACGACCCCAAACACCACAAGTGCTCAAGATGGATTTGTATTTGGGCTAGATTCCCACCTTTCTTCTTTCATAGGCAATGGAATCCTCCTCACACACACGATGTGGATGCAACAGTCAACCATACCGTGTCAAGATTCGCTCCACTACAAAGGCAATTATTCCCCGATCCACCAAGAGAAGCTCAAAGACAGGAATGGGTGTATGATGATGTGATAGGTATTAGGTACGCCCAAAATCGAGAGCGTTCCCGCTCTCTTCCGAGGTCTTCACCAGAACGTCGATAAGAATGGTACCAAGGTACGGACCAAGAACCAATTTCATCACCACAATTCAATAATGAATGTATGGACAATGAGATTGTCCAAGCTGCGTTGAATAGGCAAGAAAATAATGCGAAAAGATACGCTCATCTAGTAAATAAGAATTCACCATTCACAGCACGGATCCTGGGATACGAGCCAGATAGAAGGTTTAAATCTCCAAACTTGCGTCAATATAAAGGAGAAGAATATCTTGAAGCACATGTCCAAGCTGCATTGAATAGGCGAGAAAATAATGCGAAAAGATACACCCATCCAGTAAATAGGAATTCACCATTCACAGTGCAGATCCTGGGATACGATCCAGACAGAAGGTTTAAAGCTCCAAACTTGCCTTAATATAAAGGAGAAGTTAATCTTGAAGCACATGCAAGGCAGTACAAGGAGCTGATGGATATTTATAGTTCCAGCGAAGGAATCATCTATAGAATATTCTCAACCACCTTAAAAAGGACCGACGTATGATTGGTTTCAATCTCTTATCACTAGATCAATAGATAGCTGGGAGCAACTAAGCCGAGAGTTTTACGCAAAGTTTGCAGGCAGTATCCCACCCGTCGTATCTTACCGAAAGCTGTATGATCTCATGCAGAAAGAGCACGAATCCTTGAGTGATTACATCGAGAAATTCAATAAATTGTGTATCCAATCACTCATGACGATGTCAACACAGCCATAGAAGCAGTGATAAAAAAAATACAAGATGTGAGAGATTGCGGGAGAAGTTAGTGATGCACCGACCTCGAACTCTTGTGGAGTTAAAGGAGTTATGCAAAAGGTTCATAGAAATAGATGACATCAAAAGAGCTACAAATTCCCCACAAAAGAAAGAGAAGGGTGAATCTAAGAAGAAAGAGAAAGTTAGTGATCCACCATCTAGGAACAAGAGAAATTCAAAAGGAAGACCAACATATACATCCCTGAACACCCCTAAGCAAGAAATTCTCTTGTGGCTTGAGAAAAGTCAGTATAAACGGGACATTATATATCCCAAACCAAAAGGGAGAAGCATGTAAATGTTGGAAGAAACGCTAAGGCGTATTGCAGGTTCCATAGAAGAAATGGCCATGACATATAAGTTTGTTGGGAGCTGGCGGAGGAGATAGAAAAGTTGATTGAAAGAGGAAAACTTGATATATAGGTTTGTCCAGAACAACAAAGAACAAGACAATGACAAGCAGAAGATAGAGCCCAGGAAGAAATCTAAAGGTGTCATCAACGTTATTGCTAGCGGACCAGGGTATCAGCCACCTGCTAAAAAAGCAAAGATATGCGGATGCACTAGTAATAATAATAATGGTAATTGATGGCTGGGAGATGAAGCAAGTCATGGTTGATTCTGGCAGTTCAAGTAGAGACAACGATTATGGATATCCTGGGAGTAACAGGACATACAATCCAAACTAAAGGCCAATTGACCTTGGAGTGCGAGATCGCTGAGGATGAGTAGGTATGGACATAAGATCTAGAATTTTCTATCATGGATGGACAATTGGCGTACAATGTCATCTTAGGAAGGCCATTCCTCTCTGAAGCCGCATCTTTGATTTCCATCCGCCATCTGGTGATGTATGTTCCGACAAGCAGTGGAGGAGTTATGATCGGAGGAAATCAGAAGTTGGTGCAGGAAACTTATTCAGCCTCGTTATCTATGCGTCCATAAACCAAAGATGTTGGGGAAGGAGAGGATGAAGAATGTATTACCACGGTATTAGGTGACACCGAGGTGTTCATCATTGCTGAAGGGAAAAAGGTGAAAATCGCCAAAGGGCTAAAACCTGAGATAAAAGAAGACATCATAAAAGCTCTGGTTGAATGCGAGAGTGTATTTGCTTGGGAAAATGAAGTCTTGACAGGCGTAAGTCCAGATGTGATCACATATAAGCTAAACATGGCGGAAGATGCAACGCCAGTCACCCAGAAAAGACGGAACCATGGACCTGAAAGGTAAAAAGCTATACAAGAAGAAATTACAAAGCTAAAGAAAGCAGATGCAATAAAAAAAAGTAATATATACCCAGTGGTTGGCTAATGTAGTGCTTGTAAAAAGGCAAACGGGTCCTATAAGATCTGCATAGATTTCACAAATCTAAATAAGGCGTGTCCAAAGGAAAATTATCCTCTACCTTGCATTGATATTCTAGTTGATGGAACTGCATGATATGAAGTGTATTCCTTCATAGATGTCAAATACAGATGGAACCTTCAGATCGAATCAAAACTTCCTTCGTCACACATCAAACAACGTATTGCTTTAAGGTGATGCCATTTGGGTTAAAGAATACGGGGGCCACGTATCAGAGAATGATGAACAAAATATTTGAGGACAATAATGGGAATAATTTCTATGTATATGCGGATGATATTATCATCAAAAGAACCACCATGGAGAAGCATGCAGCAGACATCAAGGAAGTTCTATAAGTGCTTTGTAAATACAACATCAAGCTCAACCCAGAAAAGTGCACATTTGGGGCGACTGATACGCCCCGAGCTCATGCTTAAAGGCTCACTAAGGGATAAGTGTACCCCATCGTTATAAATAATAAATCTGGACAAGTCTACGTATCGAATCCACATGATTTATACCGCAAGTACCAAACTACTAGGCTTCTAATGTTATCTAGGCGATAGGGGGGTTTGATTGAGTGGTTTTATCTAAGTTAATCCTACTCTTAAGTGGTCTTAAGGAAGGCAATTAAACCTGGAAGTGAATGGAGTGATACGATAATACTATTTTCAACCTAATTTAACAATTAATTGATAATCTAATCTGAGTTGATTAGGCCTAAGGCGATTAAACCTACTTATCCTTCTAGGGTTCTTAGCCCGCTATTCCTTTGTTATAGGCCGAGCTAGCTCTAAGGTTCAGGAATCTGGGTCTTACCAACTATGAGGTTGTCAATTTCATAGGTTCTTCTATTATGGATAATCAAATTCGACTCGCAATATGAACCTAGACGATATTTGGATTATTGAATGATTTAAACTAATTAGGTAAAGCATAAACAGAAGGAAATAACAATGAATGGATAAATTAATACTGAAAACTATATATTAAAGATGAAGAAATATTGTCACAAGTTACAATCAATCTAGGATACATAGGAAAGATCTAAAACAGACAAGAAATAAAAGAGAGTAGAAATCCCTTTTAGGGAAGCTGTCGACCAAGTAGTCGTCTTCTTAAGATTGAATGATGGAACCTTGATGAATCCTTGGAGCTCGAAGATGGAGTTCTTCAATGGCAGATGGAAGGAATGAGGGAGCATTCTCAAGGTTAGGGATATGTTAATTGTATTGTTTAACCCTAAAGAAATTGTGAATAAGGTTGGAAATTTGACGGGGCGTCTAAGTATAAAGAGGTTAACTATACAATCATCTTATGTGTCAATTTCTGTTAGTGAGGCTTTTAATTACGCCTTTTGATAAATGTTAAGATTGAAATTGTACTATTTGATAAGGAGAAAAAATATATGAAAGATTAAGGGCTAAAAATATTTATTGAATATATATTAAAAATAGACTACATAATTTAACTTTAACTAAATCAAATTATATCCTAGAGACTATCTTTAAGCTAAGTTAATAAAGAATTATCTCTACCAACTATATTACAAGAGAGATTGAATATGTTTATCTATTAATAAAGAAAATTTTAGATGAAATGGATTATAATTATTTAATTAGAGAATTTGTAAATAAAAAGCGATAAAAATAATTTTTTAGTTTTAGGTTATTATTATTTGTTTTTGTTTGTTACATCAAAACTAATATATGATTATGAATTGTAGTTAATAATATAGTTATTTAACTATTTGACATTTATTATTTTTGAAAGAATATTATCTTTTTATATAAAAGTTGCTTAGAACCTCTAAAATACTGGAGACGGTCTTGCGTATGCTAAACTATTATATTCTTAAATATCATTCGAAGTATTATATGAAATGACTAGTATAATACAATTAAGACTTGCCTGTAATTAGGGATGTAAATGGGGCGGGGATGGGGACTAATATGTGCCCCATTAGCGGGGACGGGACGGGGATGGGAAAGGGTATTCCTGCCCCGCGGGGATCCCCGAACCCGCCCCGTATTGTGTCCTGCGGGGATTCCCGACGGATTACCCATTTAGTCCCAGATAACATGTTATTAATTATAGAAAATAAAAAAATACGCATAGAAAAACTTGAACCTATGATTAATCCGATACAAATAGGGATGTGCGTATTTTAGTGTTTAGACAATTAATATTTTTGTTACTGGGTACTAATCACTATCCCTCAGTTTATTTGTCAACACATATGGAAAACATTCACAATCTGGGGGTAAATTTCATTGATGGTGTATGTTAAGCCCAAAATATACCTAAAATATCATTAATATTTACATCAGTTTTGCTATGAAATCGTGCTGTTTATATCTATTTAGAGTACTTTTACGTCCGAATATGTTTCTTTCATGCAAGGTACCTAAATATTTGGTAAAATCCAAATAGGAGTTATCTTTCTTGGACCGAATCAATGAATTTCTTTCTACTCTTGGTTGGAATACATTTGAAAGCATGTAATTTCCTCATAATGATGGATTCATTATTGAGTTTTTAGTTACTTTTGAAATATGATAAGAGGAAGAAGTTAATTACTTTTAGGAATAATAGTATCACCTATACTATTGATTATGAAGCTATGGGTAATATGTTCGGTTTTTCAACTAGTGGTTTTGTTGAAAGGCCTAAGGAGATTGATTCACACACCATTTGGCAAACAATTTCGGGCCAAGATTATTTTTATCCCAAAAACACATCTAGCAAGATGTTTCGTGATAATTGTGTATTTTATTTTCACAAATTTTTGAGTTTCTCGTTGTTTGGACGGGTTGAGAGTTCAAAAGTTCAAGTTTGGGATTTATTTGTGCTTGATTGTTTGTTCAAAGGTCTCCAAATTGATAGCATAGGAATGCTCTTTGATAATTTAGCCCATGCCGCCGCATCACACACTAAGCAAGTACCTTTAGGGAATTTTATTACCGGACTTGTCATGGGTGCACGTGGGGAGTTAACGGATTTTCAAAACCTCACTTACCAAGGCTATTTACCTCTATTGGATATCGCGGCTCTTCTTCGAGCAAATTTATTGCTTAGAGATGGTCCTCCCGTTTTTGTTTCGTATGAGGCGCGTATTGCACATCTTAATGGTCATACGGGTAGAGGAGCCTCTAGTTCACATGGTGTAGGTACCGAAGAGGGCATTGAAGAAGAAGAAGCGGGTGAGGAGGAGGCGCATGATGAACCACAACCACAACCACAAGCTCAAGCTCAAGCATTTGTAGGTGGTGCGCCAAATGATACTGATCCAATTGATTTGAGGAGAATTTGGAACCAAATGAATGCACATAACCGGCAATTAAATTTGCGATTAGACGACATGGTTGAAAGCAACAATGTGATGAGTTCACGAGTCACCGAGGTGGACAACAATATCAACACCTTGCGGAGGGAGCACAAATCCACACGGCGTCGGATGTTATCATTTTTCCGTCGTCAAAACATTACCACATCGCCGTCTCCACCGGATTCGCCTACTCATACTTAGGTTCTATCTACTCTTTTATTTATCAATTATCTTGTTATATTTAAGTTTGGTACAATTTTCTATTTTCTAATATGTTTGGTACAATTTAATTTTTAATATTATGATGGATGATTTTTATTTCATAATTTTTATCTCTTAATTCGTATAATTTATTTTCGTACCATTTTTCGTGTTTTATCAATTTTTGCACTAATGAGGACATGGTCCAAATTAAGTGTGGGAGGAGATATTACATATATCGTTTTATTTTTAGTACGAATAAATGCAACGAATAAGAATAAATACCATTTATATTAACATAAATATAATTCATAAATATAATTTATAAATACAACAATTGTTTTATGCAATATGCAACATTTTAATATGCAACACATTTTTAATAAAGCCATACTTTTTAATAAATGTCATTTTATACAAAAACATTGTTTTTCATAACTTAATATTTTCATATGTTTATAAATTAATCATAAGTTAAAATTTTAGGATATGATTATTTTTAGGTTATCATTATCGATAGAAAATAACATTTTTATATAGGTAGTATTTTTTAAATTTTTCACAATTCTCCGATACGATTTTAAATAAAAACATCTCGAGTGAATGTATTTAAGTAAATAAAATTCTTTATTTCTATCTCTATTTTATATCATGTAAATTCATGATACAATAAATCTTATTTTAAATTTTCAATTAGGTTTATAGGCATTAAATTGAACTAACATTTTTTTTAGCTCGGTTTGATTTTCGTCTTACATTAACACCAATTGAAGTTTTTAAGGAAACTTTAGCCATAATACATGTTGAATTTTAAGTCAATATAGGATGAATGTGTTATTTTTCTTTTTCCCACTTTTAATTTTATAACTCGTGTTAATTAAATCAAGTAGTCGTATTCTTAACTTTTGGCCACGATTGAGACCAACCTTATCACAATCGAGGTATGAAAGGGAAGAAAAAAATAAGTAAACGATACTTTTGGCCACGATTGCGACCACCCTTATCACAATCGAGGTATGGAAGGAACGTTAAAATTAAAGTAAAAATTAAGCGTGTTTAAGTTTAAAGTAACGATTGCGTCCACCCATGACATGGTCGGTACCTCTTAAGCGAACACAAATAAAATGCATATAAAGTTACGATCAAGACCACCCTTATCTCGGGCATAACTTAGCAAATAAATTAACCTAAGTACTTAATTCATTTAATATAATTCATATAATAGTTTAGGTTTGGGAAAGGAAATTTTGTGCTTTGAAATGCCTTGAGACGAAAAGACTCAATAACATGCGTGCTTATATCGTCCCGAATACTTCGATTTTAAAATTGAAAATACAAGACGAATGATATATCGCCTTTATACTAGTTAGTTTGATATTTTGCGTATAAATTTGCCTTGCGAAGTTAATCTTTTCGGCTTAACTAATTTAAAAAGAAATACAAAGATATATGTTTTATTTTCATAAAGAGATTAGTTAAAGGATAAATTCAGTGAAATTTTGCTCGGGACTAGCAAAAGATTAAGTGTAGAGATTTGTTAAGCCCAAAATATACATAAAATATCATTAATATTTACATCAATTTTGCTATGAAATCGTGCTGTTTATATCTATTTAGAGTACTTTTACGTCCGAATATGTTTCTTTCATGCAAAGTACCTAAATATTTGGTAAAACAAGTCAAAAACAAAGGAAAAACCCTAAGTTACGAGCAAAAGACGAGGAAATTTAGCGCACCGAAATGAAGATGACGGAACGAAGTCAGAGACGGAAGAAAACTCCCGTATCGTGATCGAGATTCCTTAATCTCGATCGCGACACGCTGATTCCAGAGACTCCCACTTGCGTTTCGAAGACCAAAATTTTACTCCCTAATCTCGGCAGAGATTTTCCCATCTCGGTAACATCAGAGATTTCTCCAGCACAGTTTACACATGTTGAAATTCAAAGAAACGCGTCCGTTCGGGTGGATAGAAACGTCTCTTCGCAGCGAACATGACCCTTAAACACGACTCTTCAACATCTATAAATAGAGAGTTGATTTCAGAGTTGTAGAGAGTTAGATTTTTAAGATTAGTGCAGAATTTATGCAGAAATTCTGAGTCAGAAACGATTCAGAGTTAGAGTTCAATTTTGTAAAAACAATCTGATGTACACACATTGTTCTTAGATTAATTACAAACACAGTAGCAATTAGATTTAGATTAAGATCCGTTCAAAGACTAGTTTGCATTTCGGTAGAAGAAACGCCATCTCTATTCCGAAGATTCAGCGAGAAGATTAAGTAGTGGATTCGACCCCGGAGCCTGACAAACTCTAACGAGGTTTGAGGAAAGGATTGACAACCTGGAACTCACTAAGTCCTCTTGAATGCTTCCATGCTTTTTGTTCTCTGTAAACTTGTATCAATTCACACTTCATCTAATAAAGTTCATGCAATTCAATAAATTCTTATGTAGTTACTTTGGTAAATGATCCGAAGTAAAGTTCTAGTGTTTTCATTAAAACGTAGTTAAATTCAAAATCTTTACAAGAAAACTTTGTTGAACACTTGAGAAATTTCATTCTTACGGACGATATGATCGTTGGATCGGCTTATCGGAAATAAGTATAAATTTGGTGAAGGTAAAAATCTACTCAACGCCAGAGGGTTCTCTACGGTTCAAAGCCTTTTAATTGAAGGAGTTTACGTTTATTACATATTTATAATTTTTACAAAGTTTAAAGTTGGTATCTTTGCTTAATGCAAGCGAGTACAACTCTTCTCTTATTTTAAACGCTAAATGTTTCTGTCTTGTAATTTAATTTCAAGACGGAATTGATTTCTAACATTCTACACATATTCTAATCCGATTCTTATTAAATCAATCTCAAAACCAAATTCAATTAACGGTTTTCTACTTAATAAACCTAAGTTGTATTTAAACTATACCAAAATAAGTTTTTGTGAAAAAACGTTCCATGTGGGATCGATATCTTTTTATTACTACAAGTGAAACCGTGCACTTGTGGAAATCGCTCAACAGTGTACAACCTTTACCCCATTTCACACTTTGGTGTACAACCTTCAATTTGTCTTATTAATATGTACGAACTTACAGGTGACCTCCCACTTTAGTGTACAATAGGTAAAAATGACCGGTCAACACGAATCAACGTGCCACATTAGCAGTTTGACCGGTCAAAAAATCAAAATTTGACCATCTAATTAAATTACTTTTATACCATTTCTTCCTCCCTTACCATGTGGCTTTCTCTCTCCAACTCCTCTCTCTCTCTCTTGGTGCAGCACATCTTCGTCTTCTTCGTCGATTGGTAAGAACTGCGATCTGTCTCAAAGAGAGTCCTCGGATGGCGAGGATGAAGATGAAGTCTAAAGTAATTTCAAAAGGACTCTTGATTATGAATTATTTAGAGAAGGCTTTACCGATGAGGTACAAACAATTTCCCTTGTAGCATCTAAATGTAGTCCTAATTAATTTTTTCAGAATTGGATTCAGAATTCAATTTGTTAAATTTGGGGTTGCAGGAAAGGGATATCTGTTGGTCCCGTGTACTGTGACAAGATTAGTTCCAGGGGGGGGGGGGGGTTAGGAACTATTTAAAAATTTTCACGTTAAGGCTGACTTCTTTTTAAGTTAAGACTTTTACTTAGTCTTTTAGCACAGTGATGCTGAGTAAGATCAGAGGCAAGTTTAGTTAACTAGTAACTAGAACGGCTTCTATTGTTGAGTCAGGAGATAACACTTAAGTCTATTCCCGAACTGAGTGCTCAGGTCAAACAACTCAGTATATAGATTTTACGTTTTACTAGGCACAGTACAAAGCAAGTAGTATATAAGGAGTAAGAGTTAGAAAGTGTTACTCAGCAGATTTATCCTGGTTCGACCTCCTGCCTACGTCCAGTCCCCAGAATCCTTCCGAGCTTTTTAATCCACTACTGAGCTCTTTCAGGTAGAGCACAAACCTCTTACAATAGTCAGTGAGTATACAGAGTACCTTCCTCTATGTCCTATACTCAATACTATTCTACCACTGAGTGCTATAATCGAGCAACTTAGTATCTCCTTCTATTCTCTAGAAATGATAAATGTTTTGTTCTAAGTACAAATAACACTTTAGATGATTAACAATCTAGGCTTTTACACAAGAATATGAATGAGTGTAAGATTTCTTTGCTTTGCTTTGGCACAGAACTTCGAGTTGCTATTTGGTCAGCGCTTCGACTTGGTGAAGATCTGCATCAAATGAAGCATTTGAGAGGCCTATTTATGGTGACATCTGAGGCTCTAGGTATTTCGAATTTCGAAATAACCGTTGGAGGGAAATGGCTTGCTGTCGCTTTCACTTGGTCAGTGCTCAGTGTCTTCGGCCAATGAGAACGTTGCATCTTCTGTCTGATTCAGTTGCCAGGTACTTCTGGTCGGTAGGCGTCAGATTGTCCCTCTACTTATGGCAAAGTCTTCCAGACAGCTTCATGCGTCTTCTGAAACATTCCCAAAGTGGAACAACTTTGTCTCGAAGTTACTCAGGTCAACTGCTGACCTGTCTTCTATCCGTTCGACTCAGCAGCTTCGGCATGAAGCAATTGAGAATGCCTTCTCGATTCTTCTTGTTGTTGGGCCACGTTTCTTCCTGCTGGGCCGCATGACTTGAATCTATTGACTTGGGCTTTGACCTTCTCTTGTGGGCTTTTGAGCCTTGATCTTTTATTGTCTTTAAACTCTTACAGATTTTAATTACTCAATATTGAACAAACACATTAATATTAAATAAATCAAAGCATTTAAATTTAATGTGTTGGAATATTTTATCATGGGAATTTAAATCTAATTTAAATAATTTTGTCAAATTAAAATCATTGTGGAAATGTGTTTCAACAATATCAATGTTTTATAACGGAAAACCAAAGTCGTTCACGAGTCTAGTAGAGGCAACATCTTCATCTCGATTAAAGAAATTGCAATGAGCAGTTGCGATGAGAAGTTCCGGGAGTATTATGAGCAGCACAAGCGATATTCCTCAAATTCTAAGTCCCCACCACATCTTATGCCTCTGCATCCAAGATCGGGGGCTTCTCATCATAACCTGACTTCGCTAGATTATAGTCTTTGGCATTCATTCTCTGTGTGGCTGATTTACAACACTGTGTGCCGACTACCTCTACAAAATCCATCATTAACTGTATTATTTATTTAAATAGAAATTTGTTGGGTATTTTCTATTTTAATCACTTGTTCCCATATGCTTCCTGTTTTTGCCTATCAATTGTTCCCATATGCTTTACCGACGAAAAAGACGAAGATGTGCTGCATTAAGAGAGAGGGAGGAGTTGGAAAGAGAAAAGGACATGGTAAAGGAAGAAGAAAGGGTATAAAAGTAATTTTAATTAGGTGGTCAAATTTTGATTTTTTGATCGGTCAAACTGCTGACATGACACGTTACCTCGTATTGACCAGTCATTTTTACCTGCTGTACACCAAAGTGGGAGGTCATCTATAAGTTCGTACATATTAATGAGACAAATTGAAGGCTGTACACCAAAGTGTGAAATGGAACAAAGGTTGTACACCATTGATGAAATTTACCCCACAATCTGGTGTGTTTGCTACCTTCTGCCTCTTATGTTTATTTCATTGCATGATAGATGATTTTTTTTAATCCTTTTTATTTGTGGTTATGGTAAATTTAATGAGAAAATATGAGGTTTTTATTTATTTTTTTTAATGTAATTCGGTTTGTTCGGTTTAAACCGCACCGAACCGAATATTTTGGTTCGGTTTTATTTCGGTTTTAGCTATTATTCGGTTCGGTGTCGGTGTTAATTATTTTTTATCACTTCAGTTTTTTCGGTTCGGTTTTACACCGATGCACACCCCTAGATCCAAATGATTTACCTATATTTCACTCTATATCTATTTGTTCATCATATTCTCTTATTTTTTTTTCTCTATTCTTTTCATTTATTTCTTTTTTCATATATTCTTTTAAACTTTAAATGGGTAAACGGGGATACTTGCGGAGTCGGGGATTCCCCGCGGAGCAGGGATAAATTTTCTCTCCGTTTGTTTCGCGGGCGGGTATGGGGATTTCTCATTTAATAGGGGAATAGGGATAGGAACTCCAATCCCCGTCCCGCCCCGTTTACATCCCTACCTGTAATATGTTTCATATTTTGAATAAATAGTTGAGCTTACAAGATGTAAATAGAGCGATATTTAAAAAGTTACATGGAAATACAATAGATTGATAATCACAATGAACTAGTATTCAAAAAAAAGATGAGCTCCATTTTCACCCGATTACTCTCATCTTTCTCTTTCCCAACCCTAACTTCCTTCCCTTTTCTCCTTTCTCATTCCTTAGACTCACCTCTTTCCCAAGCACACACCCCATTTTCCATTCTCGCTCCACCAATCCCCATAATTTTTGCACTAAAAAATGGTAAGCCTAACCGAGAAAAACGAAGAATGGACTAATTGAGCAAGAATAAGCAGTGGCAGAGCTAGGACCTATTAGTCGAGGGTTAGACCGTGAACAAAAAAAAAATTTAAATGCTACAGATAGGGTTAAACCAGTCCATATTATTTTTATAAATCCCAAGAAATTCTAAATTAGACCCTAAATTAATTATAGGAAAAAGATACAAAAATCGACCTATGATTTGTAGGCTCCACGTACAAAATAGCACCAATATAGACTTAACGTTTAAAAAATGGTACCAATTTAGGCCTCCATAACGAAACGGGACACGTCATTGATATTACTCCGCTAAACTCTGATTTGATGCCTATATTTGTACGTGGAGCCTAAATTGATACTTCAACAAATTAGAATTTCCTAAATTAGATTTCCTAAATTAAACCCTAAATTATAAATCTCTGAATTAAATTTCCAAAATTAAATCCTAAATTACAAATCCCTAATTTAGAAGTCATAAATTAAACACTCTAAATTAGAATCTCTAAGTAAACAACATATTAATAATCCCTAATTTAACAATTCCAAATTTAGAAATCATAAACCTAAAAATAAAATAAAGAATGAAAATAAAAAACTTACATGAAAGTTGGATGTTAAATTTAGTGAAATGATAAAACAATTGGGCAATCTATTTAATACTTTAAAGTTGAATGTTCTCGATAGTGAAATTGGAACACATTTATCCATTTTTTTCAATTGAGCCCTTATAATATCTATCCTCCTCCTTTTTATTTAACTGGCTTTATTGTCCTTTTGGCATTTTTTTTGTCTTATTTTTCCAATTGAGTCCTTATCATTTTCCTATCTCATTATAATCAAATGGTTTTATAGTATTTTTGGCCAAATTTTCAATTAAACCCGACAAAACTTTTCCTGACACTGTCCCTGGTTTTCTTACAGAAAAAACCCTTAATAACCTAAACGACATCGTTTTTACAAGCCCCTTTTAGTAAATTAAACATCGTGGGGTTGCATACTCTCTAATCCACTCATCCCCTATCATTTCCAGCAGTTTCTCGATTTTCCTTTCTACCTAATCTCTCGCTCCTGCGTTTTCCGAATCTCTTTTCCCCTTCTTCTCAGACGCAACAACCACTGCCATCCTCTATCTTCTTCGGTTCGAGGTTACTTTCCAATGGCTTTCAATCGGATTCTGGAAATGAAGAAGAAGATGAAGCAGTAAGTCTGATTCGATGTCGAAAGCTTTGGTTTACCAGGCATCATTTTTCTATCGCTTCCTTACTCGAAACAGTAAGTCTTCTTCACCTATTACTGTAGCGTTAATTTTTTTTTCTGTTTCAGGAGATATCTTTATCTTTTTTTATCATCGGACTTTGTATATGAGTTTTGATGAACCCTCCTGTTTAGGCAGTTGTTATGATTTATAGGTTTTTATTATTATCATCAATTGCTCATTTGTCTTTTAAAAAACATCTGCATCAGTATTCTAACTCACTCTTCATTTATTTTTTCAGAATCAATTAACCCTCCTATTTAGGCATTTGTACTGATTTACATGTATTTATTATTATCACTAATCTTTCTTCACCGATTCGCTTAAGAGATGAGGAATGGAAGAGTAAGAAAAGGGGTTTTATTTTTCAGTATGTATGGTGAGACCTTGAATGTCTCAGGCAATGATTCGCATGGATCTATTACCCTTGCACAGTATGATTTTTTTTGTTCCGTGGTTTTCTGTTTAGGAGATCTTAAAGCATCCACCGATATGTTTTCTATGTGATTTCTTACTGTCTCAGGCCATGATTCGTTTTCATCGACATGTTTCGAATGTAGATGACCGTGGTGAGACCTTGACTGGCTCAGGCAATGATTCCCATTGATCTATTACCCTTGCACAATATGTTTTTTTTCTGGTGGTTTTCTGTTTAGGAGATCTTAAAGCATCTGCACCGATATGTTTATAAGTGGTCTCGAATTGATTTTCCATGAAAAATACTGCTTAGTCTTATGCTGTGGATTTTCAAGTACTTTTCAATTACTCATTACACTTTTAAAAATCGTTTATTATTTTTAGGGTTCCTCTTGCATAGATCTATATACTGTTTTACTTCATGCAGGGTTCTGTAAAGATGAAAAAAAGGTGCACTTTATATATTAGGCTAATCTATACTTTCTTCTTAATTGTTTGGGCGTCCTTACCTTTAGGTTCAAATCTAATAATACATAGATCCATGCCGTTTAATTTTGTGTCAATCTACAATATTTTGTAAAGAGGAAAATATGTAAGTCATTTGATTTTTTGCTTCTATTCATCTAACTCAGTTAATTTCGATGTTTTTTCCGATCTCATAAAATAATTAGAAAATGTGACACAAAGAAAAAAGAAAGTAAATCCATAGCAAAATAATTGTAAATTTAGAGTAAAATAAATCTTTTTCTTCTACCTTTGGTGTTTCATTTTGTCCATTCTTAGTTTTTGGTTTTCTCTCTTTTATGCGATGGATGTCTCTTTTGATTCACTTAATTGACCTTGCTATGGAAACACCTTAATTAGATTCAGTTGTATATGATTTACACCTTGCTATGGAGCTTTTCATAATTGCTAATTTTGCTTCCTATATTACAAGTACTTTCTAAAATTTGTTTTTTTAACTGTTCTTCCATATGTTCATTTAAGTTTTGTTTCTCATGCTATAATATTCTTATATTGTTTTATGTTTGTCTCATTTTCCTTCGATTTCTTGCTATAAGTTTGATAAATTATGAAAAGGTTATAGATAATTGCAGGTGATAACTGTACTTCACCATGCTCTGTCTCACAATCTCGGGAGGGTTATATCTGCAGATTTCTTACTGATATATGGAAGATTTGATAAAGAAAAAAAAAACAATCGTAGGGATCGAAATGACATACACTCTTAATTATGAACATCAAATAGAAGTGTGGATGTAACCTCTGAATCTTCATTTCCGGTCTTAAATATAGTTTACATTATTCTATAGTTTATAAATCTGATGTCTTTTCTTTTTATTACAGGATGTTAACCTGCTGGATGAAAAACTTCCCATGTTGAAGCAATAAAAAAGGTAAGTAAAAACATAAATTTTCTCCAATTATACGTTAAAGCAAAAAATTGATAAAAGTATCCAACTTTCAATTTGAAATTGGAACTTCTTTTACCATGTTGTTTTGGTTTTAATTTTTGAATTTTTTCAAATTCTATTGATTGGGTTTCAATTACATACAGTTTCTCAATGGCTTTGACAATCTGTCTATGCTAAAAAATTTATTCTTTTGCAAAATGTTATGCACTTTTGGTCCTGCACTCCTCGAAAATTAAAATATTTTAGGTGTTCATTTGCTTAATATTATTTTCGTTTTCTTTATAGTAAACAACTGAGCTGCTGCACAAAGGCATTGGTTGTGTTAGATTGAATGAGTCATTTTTGTCTTTGGAAGGATTCGAATCATATTTGATGCAACTGAGTAACGAGTATTTTGAGTTTGCAGAGTTTTTAGCCATACTATTGTTAAATACAATTTTTTGAAAGTTTTAATTTTTTTTCCTGCTCTAATGATTTTGTTGAACAATAGCATATGCAACACCTAATTAGTAAAGTGATACATGAGAAATGATAGAAAAAATTGAAGATAAAAATGTTTATTTATTGGCTTAAGATATAATTCATCCAATAGTAAAAACACACAAAGTAAGACTTACTTTGTCAAAAACAAAGTAACCATATTTGTTTCATTTTTTGCATTGTTATTCCCCCTCTATAATAGCACTAGGTACCCTGGGAGATTTTACATGAGTTCTTACATTAGGGAGGAATGACAATCTAATGGATTTTATATAGTTGCTATATTTGTTATTTGACTGTAACATGTTTAACTGAATTATATTTTATTGGGTGTGGTTTTATTGGGTTTGGTTTTTTTTATGTAGATGCCCAAAAATCAAGTTAGGATAAAAGAGCAAACTCATGAAAAAGTTGTGGCCATAAGGTCTGCAGAAAAACCTTCCCAGGATTTATTTTATGTTTTATTTATTTTTTGTTTTTATTGTAATTTAAAATAATGTCGCTGGCACGATTTGATTTTACGGTTTTGAATGACGGTTCATGTTATCCGATCCATAATCATCTCGGGACTAAGATTTGATTGTTGTTGTAATTTAATAACAACTTTTTTTTGAAGTATTATAATTATTAATTAATATATGTTTCAATTTTTGAAGAAATGCAAGTGTGTTACTGTTTTTCCAGTACTGTGGTATCAAATACTAGAAAATAAAGTATTCAAAATAGAAATGCTGAAATTTAAGCATTGTAAAGAATTAAATGATATAACTATGTGACATAACTAAAAATGAAAATTTAAATGAAATATTTTATCATATTCAACCAACTTCAGCCACACAATCTTATTGAAAGTAGGTCATTAATCATTTATATTTTTTTTTATATAATATGATTGCTTAAAAATAATTAAAACACAAATTGATATTTGAATATATTCATTTGCTCCAAAATAAAAGTTTTAAGTAATTCTCTTATATTTATTGTTTAATACTATATCTTTTGTTCCCTATTTATTTTCTCGCATGTTTGGATTGGATATGGTAAATTTAAAATATAGTTTTTAATTAGATTAAAAAATATATTTTTTATGAAAACAATATCGTTCTGCAATTTTTACAAAAACCTCTTTTTGGATTTTTTTTTGAAAATTTGTTTATATTTATTTAATTTTGATAAAATTATTCTTTTTATTTTTATAAAACACGTTTGCTAAAAAATTTTCATATCTTTATAATATAATTTTTTCTAAAGAACAAAGATTTACTTTTTCTAAATAAATGATTATTATTATTATTTTGTTATTTAGATTTTTTTGATGTGTATTAAATTTTTTATTTTAGTTAATTTATTTGTTGAGTAAAACATATCCATATTATACATTTTACATAACAGTTAATTATAATTTATCAACACTAATAATAACTCGGTTAATAATAAGAAGCTACCAACAACAAAGATTGCAGCAATTATCAAATAATAATTTTAAACTTTTATTCTTTCAATTGGACCTATCTCACTTTAATTCTATAAAATATCAACTCTACCATATTAACTTACCATTCCTTTTATCCACCATTGAAATATGGACAAATAATTTATCAGTCCCCATTTTTTGCGTAATATATTATTAGTCCTTTCATTTTAAAAAGTACATTATAAAGTCTAATTTTTTTTTTGTCAATATTAACAATTTGATTATTTTATCTATCTTCTTTTAGATTTTTAACCGAACATATCTTAGTTTTGAAGACATAGTACAATACAAAATTACCATGTTACTCTGTCATTTTCTGCGTATCAGTCTATGCCAAATATAACAATTACAACTCTAAAAAATATACAAAAATATACAAAATGACTAAAGGGTTAACATTGTTGAATGATATATACCTTAAAATGTGTTTTTCAAAATAAAAAGGCTAAAAAATATACAAAATGACTAAACAGTGTGTTAAGTTAAAAATATATTTATAAGTTCAAATTACATTTAATTATATAAATATATTATATTAATTAAATTAAATCACAAACTTTATTGTTTTAATTGGAGTATAATATATATTTTTCTATTGTAATACTTTCCATTTTTTTTACTAATCAAATAATTTTCAACCTTTTCTCTTTAAAAAATGTAAATTTATTATTTCGAATTGCTAGATGCTAGGACTTTGTCAATCCTTGAAATTCTAAATAAGTCTGGAGTTTTGATCAATTACTTATCGACGTACAGATACTGAACATTTAATGAAATTTCTCCAAAAAATATTTACGATTCAATTAATGAAATTACAAAAAGAATTTTTAATTTCAACTCACAATCAAACATATTTTTTTTGGTGAAGATATTACCTTCTCTTGGTCAACAAGGACCGAGTATGATTTCGGAAAGGAAATAAGCGAATACCATGAGGAGAATGACAATAAGAAGTATCTCTGAGATTACGAGGAAATGGATTTTGTCCATGGATTCTCGCTCTTTTAGATCCGTCATTCTTGGCGTGGATGAAGAGAGGTAAAGAGATGATGAATATACAGTTTGATTAATGGAGGCGTGGAGATGGAGATACATAAGTAACTTTATATATTATGGGAGTTTTAGGATTGAGTATGAGTCATTTGATGATTGTTGTTCGACGCCGTATTTGATATGTACATGTATTAGGACAGAATGAAAACAGTATACTGACATTATAACAACGTATTGGGTAAATTTCATCAATGGTGTACAACCTTTACTTCATTTCACACTTTGGTGTACAACCTTCAATTTGTCTCATTAATATGTACGAACTTATAGGTGACCTCCCACTTTAGTGTATGGCCGGTTAAAATGACCGGTCAACGTAAAAGTCAACGCGCCAGCTCATTATTTTTATGTTACCCATTTATTAGGAAGGATCCACACAAAATATAATTACAAAAACACCCTCGTAAATACAAAAAAGTACCCAATATTCCCCATCTTTCCTTTTCTCTCTCTTTCCTTTTTTCTACTAATCATTCTCTCTCTGACTCATCTCTCTCTCCAATCCTTTCTGCAAATCCTTTTTTCTTCAAGCTTGAAGTTCATCTTCATCTCTAAGATTAAAATACTGCAAGCTTGAGGTCTGAGATACAAATCCAATTTTATTGTGATCATGCCCCTATTGTGGTTCCTGCTTCAAAGACCACGATTTTTCATGCCTATGTTTGTTAAGGTTGTACACATTAGTGATCACCAAGATCGAATTTTTAAGCGGGTTTGCGCTTGTGACCTGATTAAGCCGACGGATCTGCCCGATGCTAGGTTTGTTTTCGGAATCGCAGTTGGGGTTGGCGGGGTGACATTGCCGGAGACGCTTGAAAGAATGATTGAGATTTGTGATTCCAGGCTCTAATTAGGGATTTTGATAAACATGATGGGACTGTTAAGCTTGTTGAATTAGAGAAGACGAGATTCTATCCCTTATTGCCTCAAATTGGGATTTTGAAGGTTTCATCGGAGGAGGCTGTGTATATGGATGTAGAGGAGGTGAGGAATTGGTGTTGCGTGGTGGTTACTAATGGGGAATATGGTCGTAAGGTGCATTGGAGAGATGAAGAATTGGGGATTTCACCTTTTTTGTGGATACTGGGTCTGAGATAGAAATCCAGAAATAAATGGATTTGGATATGATGGGATCTTTTTTGTTATGTCCTACATGTAATTATAATTCTTGTATGTACCATAAATTACATTCAACATGTAAATTTCTTTTGATAAACAACATGAAAAGAGAAGCATTACATTATTTTTTCATGAATTAACAAATAGAACAGCGTATGAATGGAGAGACAGAGAGTTAGGTGCTGTTTGATAAAACTGAAAATTAAGTGCTGAAAAAATAAGTACTGAATTTTAAGTGCTGAATATTATAAGTGCTGAAAATATTGAATGATTTTATTTTTATAAAAATATTAGTTGATAATGTTTAACTTAAAATGTTAAGTTAAATATTTTGACTTATCAAAATAAGTGGTTTTTAACTTAATTAACTAATTTAAGTGGTAGAGAAACAACTGTTATCAAACGCACTTAAATTAAATAAGTGCTTAACACTTTAATTTAAGCAATTAAGTGGTTTATCAAACAAGGCCTTAGTGAGAGAAAGAATTTGAAGAAAAAAGGAAAGATGAAGAACATTGGGTATTTTTTGTATTTATGAGGGTGTTTTTGTAATTATATTATGTATGGGTCCTTTTTAATGAATGAGTAACATAAAAATAATGAGCTGGCGCGTTGACTTTTGGGTTGACCGGTCATTTTAACCGGCCGTACACCAAAGTGGGAGGTCACCTATAAGTTCGTACATATTAGTGAGACAAATTGAAGGTTGTACACCAAAGTGTGAAATGAGGTAAAGGTTGTACACCATTGATGAAATTTACCCCAACGTATTTGATACAGACGACAATCATACATTTCATTTATCATAGTTTTTTCTTTTTATTTTGTTAGGTAATCTTCATGAAAAATCATATTATAAAAAATTTACTTTCTTTACTACCATATTATTTAATTATTTTCTGAGTTATTTTCTTACCCGAAGCAAAGCGAGGGTATCTTCTAGTTGAAATTTGAAGAAAGAAGTGATGATTTAGGAAAATTTTCACAAATAATTTGCCCCCTCCTCTTCTTTTTGCACAGCTCTCTCGAAAAGAAAAAGAGAGTAGTGCTTCTCTTTTCTTTTTCCTGAAGATGGAAAGGACATTTTCGTCCTTTCCATCGTGTAATTTTTTTTAACCTAGAATGTCAAAACAACGTCGTTTTGGTATTCTAGGTAAAAAAAAGAAGAAGATGGAAAGGGCAAAAATGCCCTCACCATTTTCAGAAAACAGACACGAAGAAGAAGAACAACAATTTTTCTTCTTCGGCCACCATGGTTGGAGGGGCTGCAGCCATGGCGGCTCCCTGAAAGAGCTAGGGTTAAAATCCCTTCCCAAAGGGTTTTCGACGGGGCCGGAGGGTCGGTTGACCCTCCCCGCGCCCTGACTCTGTCCTTGAGAATAAGTGCATTTGCTAATTATAGGGAGAATACTTTGACTAACAAATAGTAAATTAATTTAAAGAATAGTTTTGCAAAAGCATTGAAAGAAAAAAATTTAACATTTAATTAAAAATGCAATTAATTTTAACTAAAATATTTTATTATTTTTATATTAATTGCATCCATTAATTAATTTTTATTTATTATATTTAATAAAAGTTCAATTAATATATAGATTTAATCAAAGTCATCATATATTAGGTAAAAAAAAATATCTAGAAAAACATCTATTATGAAACAGGTTGACACATGAATATTATTTAGGTGGCACTTTTCTATATAGATCTAAAGTTAGCATTAAAAGAAAGTTCATACTTAATTCTACTAATAATTTAATTGATAGGTTAACTCAACAAACCGACCTTAGCTCAGTTGGTAGAGCGGAGGACTGTAGTTGGTGCACTGTCATCCCTTAGGTCGTTGGTTCGAATCCGGCAGGTCGGATTATTTTTGTTTATTTTCTGAAATGATTTGGAGAGTCTGGACTGGACGTTTTGGGCCACATTTTAGTAGGCTTGCATCATAGCATTTTGCTTTTACGGACCAATATATAAATATATGTTAGGGTCAAATACATGAATATCATAATTAAGTACAAAATTATCATTAAGTAATATCATCAAATTTAATTCTTTAAATATCATTATTTTCTATATATTATGATTTTACACCATCATTTAAAAATTCTAAACCCTAATTTAAAAAATATATTCTAGATTTCTAATTTATAAACTTCAATTCATAAAATATATTAAAAGTGATGATTTTATTATTTTAACATAATTTAAATTTAAGATAGTTTTTCAAATATGAATTTGTATGTAAATTTGCCTATATGTTATTGGGAAAATTACACAGAAATTCATCTTTTAAAAACTATTTACAACTATATCAAATTATAATTTTGGATTATGTCAAACTAGTAAAATCAGTACTTTTAATATATTTTAAGGATTAAAATTTATAAATTAGATGTCTAGAATATATTTTCTAGGGTTTATGATTTATAAATTTGAGTCTAATTTTTTCAATTATAGTGTAAAAACATAATATATAAAAAATAATGACGTATTAAGAATTAAGTTGGGTGATATAACTTAATTTTGTACTTAATTATGATGTTCATGTAATTGACCCACATATTGTTTTGGCAAAAGGCCCATGCAGCCCCCTTGTACTGTTTCCTTAAAGTACCTTTCAAAATCAGCAATATCATTTCCCCATTTTCCATTAAGGGAGCCCGTATATCAAACTAAATTAAATGTATATCTCTCTTCCGTTAAATAAGAATGAGATTGTTTTTTAAAATTAAAAATAAATACAAACTAGACAACTATATATAATAAAATAGACATATTATTGTATGTGCTTTCTATTATTCTGTCGTTTATGTTTTTTTTTTCGGATTTAGCAAGAGCGGAAATGATTTATCTTATTCGTAGATCAATAACTCTACGTGGTTGCAAAAAAAAAAAAAAAAAAACTCAGATCCGAATGTTCGAAATGGTCTAAAGATGAAGTTTGGATTGCAGATGTCTTTCTACAGATTTGGATTTACGAAAAATATATTGTTGTTTTGTGTTTTTTTATGCCTTTTATGAATTCTTTTTGCTTTTTGTAGTCATTTTCACCCATTCGTAGTTAATGTATTTGCTTTAGTATGTAATCACGTGAAGTTTTATTCCTTACATTTTGTTTGTTGTACTTCTTCTTTTTTCATCTAATGAAATTACAAACATTTTTCTAAAAAAAAATATACGGAATGATGCAATTTTATTTTTAACATTTTGAAAACAAAATCAATGGTACCCCTATCTAATACAATATATAATTAGACTGGTTTACTATTAGTTGACTTGTTATTTACTTTCAAATATGAATGATGTCTAAAATTGTTATTACATTATTAAAACACTTATAGATAATTCATCAACATTCTCAAAACTGTTTCAGTTTATGAACAAACTTGTTTCTAAAATCCGATGTGACAGTCGAATAACTGTCAAATCAATTTATTCAATTTATTTGTCAGGCAAGGATAAAATTGATATTACTTAACAACGTTAAAGATAAAATTGTACCATTTTATATATTAAGGTAAATCTATACTATCGGGCAAATTTGAATCTTTATTATCCCAACAAAATTATAATACACCTAATTATCCTAAATAGTTGTTTTTGTTTAGATTATAATTGCGATTTTAACTCTATTTGGTAAAGAGTTTTTTGAGGTAAATTTAGAAGTTTGAGCCACTTTAAATGTTTTGACTAGTCAAACTTATAATAATTGTGTTTGGTGAAAATATATTTAAAAAAGGTTATTAGATCCAAAAAGCTAATTCTGAAAAAGATGGTTTTAAGAGTTTTTTCAATGAGTTTACTGCTCCATCTCTTTTGAAGAACAATTTTATTCCTAATTACTACCATTTAACTTCAAATAAAAGTTTTATCATATCTTTATTTGTCATCTTACACAAATAGATATTAGTAGTCAACTAAGTTTTAACAAACAAGTTAAAATCACTAGTTAAATAAGCTAATAGCTAATAACTATTTGACAAAACCTTGGTGCTTAGTGGCTGAATAATTCATTGTTTTATATTTGAGATTATTTTTATTATTATTTATTTTAGGGAAAAGTACAAAAATAAACCTTGTGGTTACACCTATTTTCGATCACACCCCTGTGGTTTAAAAATTTACAAAATGGTACATTGAGGTTCATTCCGTTAGCAAACACATACCAAATTGACTAACGGTGTTAAAAGTCAAAGGGAAAAGAGTTAATTTGGTTCTTATATTTATTTATTTTATAAATTAACCTCCCTTATTGTCTAATTATTACAAACAACCCTCAAAATAAAAAATAAAAATCAATTATACCATTTTCCTCATCTTTTTAATTTCTTATTTTTTTTTCTTTCTCCCTCTTCTCTTTTAATTTTTCTCTCTCTAAAATAATCCTTAGATAATGTCAGGACTACTTCTGGAATTTCACATATCATCATCATCAAGTTCAAAGCTCAAAACGAGAATGAAGTTGATGAAGTATATACATATTGCCTGAAAGTTCAGTTCCGACATATAAATGGTGGAATAGTTATAGTTGAAGGACAAAGTGACGAGAAAAGCAAATAACATATTTTCGTATCGATACAGAAACCATCGTTCAACATGGAATGAAATATCTTAACAGCGTAACCAACTTTCATAATTCGACAAAGGGCTTCAATCAGCAACAGAAAGGTCGAATCTTTGAGTCGAATATTCATAGCTCGACCCTTGAGCAAAACTTGAGGAACCAATTTGAGACCTTCACTGGTTGAAAAAAGAACACAGAGCAGAGTATTGAGTAAGTAAACAGAAGGAACGCACCTAAACATGGGTACTCTGTAGAACAGGTCAAGAGCGTCATGAATTTGATTGGCGCAACCATAAATTTGAATTAGATGGGCAAAAATGGATTCAGGTGTCTCAAATTTTTCGATATTTTCAAGATGATAAAGAACAGGGGGAAGGTGGCGGAGAAGTGAATTATTGGTGAGAGTTTGAATGAGAAAGTGATAAACTAAAGGAATTGATCAGAGAAGAAAGAAGATGAGGGTTGTGAGAGGTTTGATGGTGATGGTGATGTTGAAGTGCGAGAGCAGCTTGTTTAAGGTCACGCATGGCCAGTTGCTGATTGAAAGTAAGATGCCATTTGATCTTGAGAGCAACGTGTTCATTTAATTTTAGTGAGAGAAAAATTAGGAGAAAAGAGAGAAAAAAAGAAAAATAAAATAAAATTAAAGAGATAAGGAAGATGGTGTAATTGATTTTTATTTTTTATTTTGGGGTTTATTTGTGATAATTAGATAATAAAGGGGATTAATTTATAAAATAAATAAATATAAAGACCAAATTAACTCTTTTCCGTTTGATTTTTAACACCGTTAGTCAATTTGGTATGTGTTTGCTAACAGAATAAACCTCAATGTACCATTTTGTAAATTTTTAAACCACAGGGGTGTGATCGAAAATAGGTGTAACCATAAGGTTTATTTTTATACTTTTCCCTTTATTTTATAGTAGTTCTCCTTGTAATTATTATTTTTAAAAGCAAGCTCATTCCTTTTAACTTTAACATTGTTTGTTAAGAGGCAGTAGTGTTCCTCTCATGAAAATTGGAGAGATGAAGAAGGAGTTTGATTGTAGATTTTAAAAGATTAAGGACTTGAAATAGTTTAGAGAGCTGGATGGGCCTTTGGCTTTTTTTAAGATCAAATTGTTCCATTTAATTATTATTTTATATGGATTAGAAAAGCAATCCATTAAAAATTCAATTGCTATGCTTTCAATTTTTTAACTGGTTAACTGTTAATCAGTTAATCAAACCTGGCAATTGTTTTTTTTTTCTTCTAAAATCACTATCTTTAATCTATATAAAATTTTATATTTCACCTCTGATTTATTAATATTATTCGATTACATTTAACATTTAACCCTTGAACTAGCATAATTGGTGAAATTTCCACAAAAAAAGTAGAAAAACATAAAAACGAGAAAAAAGAAAAAATGCAAAATTTTTTTTTTAGAAAAAAAGAGGAAATAGAAAAAATAAAAAAAAAATAAAAAAAAGAGAAAAATGTAAAAGAAAAGTATGAAAAAGCGAAAAAGTATACACTAATTTATTGATTTCAGTTAATCTAATTTTATATTTGCTTTCGCTTCGATTTTTTTTACATTTTTCGTGGTTTTTGCGGTTTTCGTATTTTCATATTTTTCGTTGATTTTAACTATGTAAATAAAATTTTATGATTACATTTAATTAGGAAAACATACGTATTGTAATAATAATTACATTTCATCATTTTTTATTATTTGTCAACCAAACATGGTAATAGAATCACTAGTCCATTTCGTTACATTGCAATTTTGATTACATTACAACTTTGATTACATTGGCATACGAAATATAGCCTAAGTGATTGATCATTAGAGTATTTAGAGTGAAATTTATTTTTCCAGAGTAAAAAAATGCATACAAAAAAAGCATAAAGAAAAAAATAGGAAAAGAGACTAAGCTTATTATGAGAAACATATGTAAATGAGAGTTAATAGAACATAAGACATTTGTGGAAAGCTTCATATTTATCTCAATAATATTATTATTATCCGAAATGTAATATTATATACTACAGAAAAATTAAAAAAGAAATATTTATTTGTGATTTGTTTTGATTCATATAATAATTCGGTAAGCATGCAAAGGATAAGTATGTACAGTACATATAATAAGTCGGTTGAATATTAAAGGAAAAAGGCAGAAGCAGAATCATCATGAGGACAATTCCTGTTGAGAAGTTCTTCTATCATTTGCAAGGCTATCCTCTCTTCTTCTACCATTTCATTGGTCATCTCCGGCACTTGAACCACCTCTGTCTCTGCCTGGTTTCCCTTTCCAAGCTCCACTGTCATCACCCAATTCGAATCCGACCTCTGCCCGGCGCGTTTCTGCCACACTCCAATGTGGGAATTCTCTGTGTCCAGCCTTAAACAAGTCAGCGACGGTGACGGCGCCTTGCTGCATTTCCGAAGCTTGGCGTGCAGAATTTCAGATAACTCAGAAGAAGAAGAATCATTATTAGTTGGTTTGGGATTCCCAATTGGATTTTGAGGTATGGGAAAATTAGTTTTGGCATTTCGGCCGCTCATCAAGATTGCAGCCTGATCATATGCTCTTGCCGCTTCTTCTGCGGTTTCAAATGTCCCAAGCCAGATTCTCCTTTTCCTGGATATATATATATATATATATATATATCATTTTATATAGACAAAAAAGAAAAGAAAAGGGTTGGTAGAAAATATACATACAGAAGAGGGTGCCGAATTTCGGAAACCCAAGAACCCCAATGGCGCTGCCTGACTCCTCTGAACTTCTTTGATTGCACCATGATGATGATGATCAGAGCAGAGAGACAAGTACGAGTTTCCACAGAAAGGGCTGAGAAAAAAGATAAATATAAAGGTGCTGAGAAGACTCAAAAGTTGGGTAGAACATTTACTCACTGCATTTGATTCTCTGTCGGCGTTATCAATTCCATTTGTACTGCTCTTCAAACTTCCTCTACCTTTTTCTTATACTATCTACTCCAAGTTTACTGTCCTAAAATTATAAATGATAAACCCGTACTTTACTTAATTAGAATTACTACTGAATGATATTTCAGGAATATCTAATTTTAGAGTATAATATTTACTCATTTCTGATTCTCCCTCCTTGGTTGGTTTATTTGTACTTTTTTTTTTTTTTTGGTTCATAAAGTAGTTAAATATTGAAGTACTGCAAGTCTTGCCCCAATTTCAGCCGGAAGGTTTCCACTTTGGTGTCAGGATTCCAGAACGTGCCAATAATTTACAACTGCTCTTTGCTAAATAGTACTACCTATGCGTTTGAACAATGAGCGATCATGAGGGATGACGATTATAAACGAAGTAAATCTCATATGAGAAATAGAAAAGAAGTAACTTGAAGTTATTAGTAGTAAAATGAGAATCATCCAAATTGTTGGATTTGTATTAAAACAAACAATCTGCATTGTATTAGTCAGAATGTTACATTAACAATAACTAAACTTTAAACATGATTATCTCAATAAAAATATTAACGAGTCTCTAACTCTCTTATATGGAATGATAAATCACATACAATCATATCAAGTATTATTCCTAACTAAAAAACAATATAAATAGAATACTATGTTAATAATCAATTTGATTTAGTTACAACTGCTTCCTTTAGGTTTAGACCAAAAAATACCCACCTCTATTTTAAATATGGTTGAAAGCACTTGTAAAGGTTTAAAGCATGCACTCATAACCTATTCACCTACCTAAAATATTGGTTTTTTTTTTTTTTACTCTTTAGTTATTTACCCTATAACTTATCAAAATTAATGAAATCTCAACAAGGTAAATTAACAATTATATTAAAACATTTTATTCAAAAAAAAAAAACAATTATATTAAAATATTAATGTACTTAACAAAAACTCGATCTTTACAAATTTATCGGAACTATTAAATGTTTAACAAAACCATTAACTTATTATCTATATTAATTCAGATTTTATCAATTTTAATATATGACAAGAAAATATCACCAGATATTATATTAGTAGGCAAAAACTTACATTTTGAACAAGTGAGAAAACAAATATTAAACTTATATAATGTTTGTTTTAAAAACTTATGCTAATAGGTAAAATTGAAATAATCGATTTTATTAAAGAATAAATAGACTCTAAAATGGTTAGGTTAAAGGTTTTAGTGTGATGTGAAAAACACCATTTAACTCAATAAAAATAAGCTGAAAATGACATATCAAGAACAATTTTTATTATTTTTAACAACAAGGAACCAATTCATTTTTTTTTATCCTCCAAGAAAATATGTGGTGACCAATTTATATCGAAAACTTGTGGTCTTTTACTATCTTATTTACACACATATAAGGTAAAAATGAAAAGAATTTATAATTCAATATAAAAAAAACACTGTTTATTTCCATCCAGCAGTTGAAGTGGCGGATGATAGATTGGAGAAGGGTTAAGGTGCAAAAATACCCCTAACGTTTTGGTTCTGGAGTAATTTTACCCCTAACGTCTAAAATGGTGCAATTTTACCCTTAACGTTTGTAGCCAAGAGCAATTTTACCCTTAACGTTGATAAATTGGATCAATTTCAGAAATAATTCATCAAATTGTCTTCTCGGTCATGAATCTTATCATCTACAATTCACATATGCGTCATTTTATCAGTAACAAATCATAAACATATGCTGGGATGTGAAAAAAAATAAAAAAAATATATACTGTCTTTTGTATGAATTAGATAAAAAAATTCAAAAAATTCACCGAATTTGTAAATATTAATCTCGAATTCTATTATTAAATTACAAAAAACATGAAATTCTTTTTTTAGGATGAATTGATATGCAATTGGTGCAAAATAATGAATAAAAACATCTGTGTTTTATAATAGTGCCTGAAATTTACCCAAATTACCAACGTTAGGGGTAAAATTGCTCTTGGCTACAAACGTTAGGGGTAAAATTGCATCATTTTAGACGTTAGGGGTAAAATTGCTCATGACCTAAAACGTTAGGGGTATTTTTGCACCTTAACCCGATTGGAGAAAAAAGGAACCCAAAATGAGAATTATTTAGATATTTAGGTTAGATGTATATATTTTCCATTTATATCTGAGTTGTCATGGTTTTTGGCGTTACCTGCCGAATTAAAGAGTTGGGGTTGCATGCATATAATATAACAACCTTACCTTACCTGTGTACTATTATTATCTTTGACATGTGATCACAAAGAAAAAAAAGGTAAACATTATTTGAAATCTTTTAGTAAAGTTGTGCTGCATTGCATATATATATATGATGCTGATATGTGGCCACGTTCACAGAAATTTGTGTAGCACATGGGTGTGGCCATATGTTATTTAATTCCCTCGTATACGAATGTGGTGTGCCCAATTATTAATTAATTCCCTATCCCTCTCTAACCCCTATACTATAATAGAATCATAATCCTAGGAGACAAAACACACTTTACTATTCTATTTTCTTTTTATTCTTTTTGACAACCCTCCCCTCCTTATCCAATAACTTAACCAAATATAACAAAAAAACCTCTAGTTTAGAGGTGTCAATAAAACCTATCCACCCGACCCAACCTTCGCATGATCGACGCCGCTTCTCGGCCACCGGATAACTGTGGCTCCGACAGTGACATGGCCACAAGGGAGAAACGCTCCTATAGGGAGTCTGTGTCGTGGGCTGAGCAGCTGTGAATCTATAAGGACCTTCGGATAGCAAGACTAGTATCCGTCTCTCTTGCT
This sequence comes from Euphorbia lathyris, assembly GCF_963576675.1. Taxonomy (NCBI): domain Eukaryota; kingdom Viridiplantae; phylum Streptophyta; class Magnoliopsida; order Malpighiales; family Euphorbiaceae; genus Euphorbia; species Euphorbia lathyris. Next base: position 39,307,670 of record NC_088917.1, on the reverse strand, counting down.
AACCCACTTAAGCCAAGTTTCGTTGTAGCATCCGCTTTACTGAAAGACTCAAATCTGAAATGGAAAGATGCTCTTATTGTGAAACTCCTTGGTAGGAGTTTGGGATACATTGCACTACAGAAACATGACTTGGAGATATGGAAGCTGACTGGACACGTGGACATTATGGATATTTGACATGGTTGTCATCTCGTATAGTTTGAGGACTTGCAGGACAGAGATAGAGTTGTAAGTGAAGGTCCTTGGATCATCTAAGGACATTACCTCATCGTTAGGATCTGGTCACCTGATTTCGTGGCATCCACTGCGACTATCGCCTCGGCACTTCTTTGGGTTCGTTTTCCTAACCTCCATGTGCAGATGTATGACACAGATTTTATTATGACGTGGCCAATAATATTGGGAAGGTGGATAGAAGCACGATTAAAGCTTCCAAGGATGGGTTTGCGAGAGTCTATATTGAGATCGACCTGCTAAAACCACTCATTGCTAAGTTTGAGGGGAACTATACAAGATTGAGTACAAGGGTTGCATATCGCATGTACAAAATGTGGGAGATATGGCCATGACAATGTAAATTGCATCAATACGAGTATACTTCATTTGGATACGAAGGAGAGCACTATATCTATACTGCGCAATGACACAAATTAATTATGCCCTTGTTGCCGATTCAGACAATGTCATGGCCTAGGAGTTTACAGAAGGGACCGCTAAGCAGGATATTGTGGCATACGTCCCTTGGAGAATGGTTCCACGACAGAAGTGTATACTAAAGGAGAAGTCGCATGAGTCTGCTTACTAGCCCCTGTAACCAAAAACCCATTTACCTTTGCAATCTCAGATATCGGGGGTGAAAGACAGGCCCCAGCCTCTATAGAAGTAACTAATTCTGTTTGGAAGTTAGACTGGTTAATAGTTAACCACATTAGTTAACTGTAGTTAGTTAACAGTTCTAACTAATTGACAGTTATCCATCTGTGTTAAAAGCAACTGGCATCCCATGAATTCAATTAATTGAATTCATCTATCCTTTAGTTTGTAATTGTTTTGTTCGATTCACTTTTGGATCTCCAAAATTCAGATCACCTATGCCTTACTCTGGTAAGCGCTCCTCTTACATCTGGAAATTATATTTCTTGGCTCCGTGCTATAAAGATTGAATTGTCTGCAAAAGGAAAACTTGATGTTGTGTTAAAAGATACAATTAAACCCGTAATCACTTCTCCATTGTATCAAAAATGGCAGAAATGTGATAATATGGTTTTGTATTGGTTGCTTGGATCGATTTCGAAGGATCTTTCAGAATCGTTTCTCTATGTAAAGACTGCAAAAGAACTATGGGTTGAATTAGAGCAACGATTTGGTGAATCTAATGGGCCATTGATTTATCAAATCAAGAAAGAACTTAATTCTCTAGTTCAAGGAACAATGAATGTGTGTATGTACTACACTAAGTTGAAGAAGCTTTGGGAAGATCTTGCAGATCTTAACCCTGTTCTTGTATGTGAATGTGGATCTGTAATGAGAAAACAAATGGAGATGATAGAGGCAGACCATTTGATGTAATTCTTGATGGGTCTGAATGACATTTATGAAACAACAAGGGATCAGATTCTGATGCTCGATCCTTTACCTTCGGTGAATAAAGTGTATGCCATGATTCAGAAAATGGAGAGGCAAAAGCAGAACACAAATGGTGGAATTGAACATCTAGAACTGGCTCATATGGCTAATTCTCAAACTGGTATGGATGACACTAAGTCAAAAGATGAGATGAAGTGTACTTACTGCAAGAAGCCTAGACATTTGAGAGAAACTTGTTTTAAACTCAAGGGATACCCTAAGTGGTTTAAGGGTAACAAGACGAAAGGTGGAAAGAAGGGTCAGAGTTCACAACAAGCTCATCTTTCCAGTGGAAGTACAACTGGAAATGAATCAGAAGAAGATTCAACACCAGATCAAACAACTAAGATGTTTTCTCAACTCATACAAAAAGAGTTACAGAAATTTTACATGAAGAACTCAAATGATATGGAAAATGTAGCTTTTACTGGTTTTACAGGTACTATTCTTACTCATAATGTGCCTGAGAATGTTGACTGTGATATGTGGATAATAGATACAGGAGCTACGTCATATATGTTTATAGTCTTGGAAATTTTATGAGAAGCAGCCCGGTCTTAGCATCTAGCACAGTTTCACTTCCTGATGGTAGTACAAAGTATATAAAGCATTCTGGAATAATCAATTTCACAAAAGATTTTAAGCTAGACAATGTACTACATGTTCCATCTTTTAAGTATAATTTGCTTTCAGTTGGGCATCTACTTAAAGAAGCAGATGTTAGCATCATTTTTCACCCTGGACATTGTGTATTACAGGCCCATAAAGTGTTAGCAGTGGGGTTCCTAGAGGATGGATTGTACAAACTTACCAAGAAGTCTTTTCAACCAGTTGTTTTACAATAGTTTAGTACATTGAAGAAAGAAACTATTATGAATGTAGTTACTAGCAATAATGTAGTAGATGGTAATTTGCTTTGGCATTACAGACTTGGCCATGTATCATGGAAAAAGTTGAGGAATATTTCTGTTTTGAAATGTAAAGAGCACAATGTACCATGTGAGATTTGTCCTTTGGCTAAACAACATCGTTTGGTATTTCCTGTTAGCACAAGTTGTTCTAATAAAAGCTTTGATTTACTTCATATTGATATTTGGGGGCCTTACCATCATACATCAACATCTGGTGCAAAATATATACTCACCATAGTAGATGATTACACTAGAGCTTTGTGGACTATATTGATGAAATCCAAATCTGATGTTAGTCAGATTTTGCTCAAGTTCTTATTGTTAATAGAGAATCAATTTGATGTAAAGATCAAAGTCATCATGAGTGATAATGGGAAGGAATTTATAGGGAAAGATTGTCAAGCAATTTTCCATTGTAGAGGTATCCAGCATCAAAAGTCATGCGCTTACACTCCTCAACAAAATGGGATTATGGAAAGGAAACACAGGCACTTGTTGGAAGTGGCAAGGTCATTATTATTTCAATCTGGCTTGACAAATAAATTCTGGGAAGAAGCCATTTTAACTGCTACACAAATCATCAATGCTTTACCTGTTGAAGCTTTAAAATGGGAAACACCTTTTGAAAGACTGCACCATAAAAAAACAAGATTATAGCAGGTTCATGGCCTTTGGTTGTCTGTGCTACATAACAAATGTTCAACCAGTGAAGGACAAGTTTGCTGCTAGAGCTTACAGGGGTCTGTTTGTGGGATACAAAACCGGTCAAAAAGGCTATGCAGTCTATAATTGTGATACAAATGAAATTTGTGTCATGCGTGATGTTATTTTTCATGAAACAACTTTTCCATGTAAAACTAACAATGTGTTTGATGCAGCTAAAGATAAAAATGTAGAAGCAGAAGATTCTTTCCATACAATTTCATCACATCAATTTTCAAATTAGGGTGAAGAGGAGTCTTATACAGAAGCAACTTCTAGTTTAAAGGATTATATTGATCAAAAAGTTCAAAATGTTCAGATATCTTCTTCAGACACAACTTTTCCCACAAGCTAAACTCCGCCTACAGACTTATTTCAACCTCCAAAGAAAAATGTTAATTCTACATCTACAGATACCGAAACTGGTCCCACAACAACGGCCGTGCAAACTAGGCAAGGTAGAACAGTGAAACAACCAGGATGGATGACAGACTTTGTAGCTCATATGCAAGTTACACCTAATATAGGTTTATATCATTTACCTATATTTAGTCAATCCTATAAAGCTTTTTTAGTTCAGTTGGCAAATGAACAAGAACCTAAGTCTTACAAGGAAGCAGTAAAAGACAGCAGATGGGTTGATGCTATGAATCTGGAACTCAAGGCTTTAAAAGATAATAAGACTTGGGTGTTGACAACATTACCAAAGGGTAAGAAAGGTATTGCTTCAAGATGGGTGTAAAAAATAAAAAGAAAGCCAAATGGTTCTGTAGATCGATTCAAAGCCATACTTATGGCTAAAGGTTATAATCAAATCTATGTTTAGATTATACTGATTCGTATTCACCAGTTGCAAAAATTGTCGCTGTTAGAACTTTCCTTGCCATATTATACTCGTCATGCATAAAAAATATCATGTATATCCTAAGAATTTTACATAAATTAATGTTCTGATCCAAAACTGACACTTGCACTATTTTGTAGTTAGCTCAGGGTATGAAAGTTTCGTTTATCCAATTTGGTAATTCATCAGTCCATAATGGCCTTAATAATTAGAGACAATTACATGATAATCACAAATAGATTCAATATGTTCAAGTCTCTTACGTTGGTAAAATAAATTCTAACAATGTCAGATAAACAGTTTTTATTATGAATAAACACATCCTTGTAAAAAAAGGAATGAAATAACTGTTTGACAAAACAATATTCAAAAATATGAATTTCTGATATTAAAAGTGCTATATATGAGAAAAGCCATACATAGATGGTGAATTGTACAAGAAAAACCAAATATGATTTTTTGTAATTTCTTCTAATAGTTGTATGCATGTTCATCCAAAAGACTGGTCAGTTCTAAATTATCTGTAATTACATGAGCCTTTTATGATATCTTAATATTAAGTGATAAAATCACCTTGAATGGATGAATTTTTTATAAAATTCCAAGATTACGGATCTTATACATGCATCTTGTACTAATTCAATGATAATGACATATTATACTCGTCATGTATAAAAAATATAAGACATATTGAGCATGCAAGATTTAATGAAAGATTTGTGTCTATTACTTTATCTTTCACAATTTATTAGATTTATCATAATAACATGTAATGATATTCATAGCACTTTATAAGAGGGATCTCGATTTTCTTTAATTAAAAATGGAATAAGAAAGGGGAGGAAACTTATCTTTTTCATTATAAAGTTCCAAATTTAGTGTAGAAAACTCTTTCCCACCAATATATGGAGAACTGTATCTTTGGATAGATTTGTTGTACTGATTGAGCCAAGGTTTGAGATTGTGATTTCTATTCCGTTGACTCCATTGTTTTGTTCTTTGTGAAACTCTATACAATCAAGATTTTGCGATCTTCTGTTTGTTAGAGATCCACGCTCACCGCACCAATTGATAACTTGTGGAAAAATCCTTGATCGGAGCACTTCCCTGTGAGGCGCCGTTGGGATCGGCCGGGGACACTCCGATGCCAAAGTCAGTAATATTTCTGAGAATAAACTGTAAGCACAAAAGTAGAGAATCAGTAAGTGTACATTTGATCCTAGGAAGCTGGGGTATTTATATAGGTTTCTGTAACCTTCAGCATAAATGGGGAAGCAGGTGAAGAGTCATGTCATTACTCATCTTTAATTGCTATCAATTCTCCATTAATCCAAGCATTTAGCATCGAAACCCTCAGAGTTGAGGTATTCGAACAGTCAAGTCTTTATTCCCCTTTAATGGCTATTAATTGTCATTTAATTGTATTTATTCCCATTCATGGATGGTAATAAAGGCTCATTTTGGTATTCTTAGATCTGTCAAGGCGTATGTACGCTCTCCTTGAGAGCTATGGCGGGTCTCCACTACTCGCTCTCATCGGGCGTATCTCGTTATGGCGTATCTCGCCATGGTCCACGTGGTGTGGCATAATGCTAGAGACTCCTTCCTCTTCCTCATTATTTGCATATTCGCCCATGCATTAACCCTGTATTAATTATCATTAATTCCACATTAATCATGCATAAATATCTCTTTTAGAAGGAATAATGGGTTACCATTATTTATATTAATTTTCCCTTATTCCTTATTCAAGAATAATTTGGGTTGTTATCAGGTTCTTAACAACACCACATGTTTCAACAATTGAGCAACTTGCAGATTTATTCACTAAGGCTATGAGTGGTGCAAAGCTTGCAACGTTTCTATCCAAGCTTGGTATTATAGACTACACAATACCAGCTTGAGGGGGTAGTGTAGAAGTAACTAATTCTGTTAGGAAGTTAGACTGGTTAATAGTTAACCACATTAGTTAACTGTAGTTAGTTAACAGTTCTAACTAATTGACAGTTATCCATATGTGTATAAAAGCAACTGGCATCCCATGAATTCAATTAATTGAATTCATTTATCCT